>NC_072895.1:86363636-86666666 GCF_027943255.1 Anastrepha obliqua | reverse complement strand
ATTTTAGTCATTAATCTATGTAACTATGTTTAGTTTTTTATGCACATACATACATACACGAGTATATACGTACGCAAGGACATGCTTAAGAAACTGCAATTTCACGTTTATAGAATTTTATCTACATCAAATATATGTATGTATGTAAGTAGCTAACAATTCTGAGATTAGTAAATAGTAAAAAGCCCATATATGAGTATGCAACAAATCTTTTGAATAATTTAAATATATTTTTTCAGAAATTTCAACTCTCACCACACACACCGATTTGTGTAGTTGCTTTGGTGGTTGGTAGCTAAAACGAATTAACATCGAATTTAAAATCGAGATCCAGATTTCTGAGCGGATTTCGTTGTATCTTCTTGCTGCCATGATGATGATGGCCAGGTGGTATGCGATATGTCACCTCGATATCTGATGTGCGCGTCATCAATTCATTTTTGAGCCAGCAAACGTTAATAAATATTAATACGCACACATACACATACGCACATGGAACATAGTTGGTGTTGTTGTGCACATACGAACGAACGAACGAAACGGAGCAACGAAATTGTACACAATTATTAACATTTTTTTGGTTTTTTTTTTTTTGGTTTGGTTTGGAAAAGGAAAGAAGAAACATTAAAAACATAAAATAATTATTACCAGTAATCCAGTTGACAGTACAGACAATTTCACATTTATTACAAGAAGCAAAAATCATGAATTGTTAAAAAAAAACAATAAAATGTCTAAAAATGGCAAAAGAAACACTCAAAAATTTCATTAGAGAGCACAAAGCTTGCAAACTGTAGAAAGCTTGCCTGCATCCATACACAGTTAAGGAATCATAGAGCACTAAAGCGGAAAGCTTTTATCAGCTGTAAACGTAACATCCTGTTGCTGAGGTATAATTTGTGGCGCAGAGCCAGAAGTCAACAATCTCTTTCATTTTTTGGAAATTTGTACCAAGCGAAATATTTCATCTCTTTAATCTTTAGTAAATCCATACCCAGCAAATAATTTGAGAAGTATTTTATATCGTTAACAAAGCTGCAAAGTGGTATGCATTTTTTTTAAATATATTTTTTGATAAGTACCAAATATGTATTGGGGATGATGAATATATGTATTTTGATATATACATGTATTAGAGATGTTAGTCCCGAAATCCCGACTTCCCCGGGCCCAAGTATTTCGGTATTTTCTAAGTACCATGGCTTGCGGAATTAATTTTCAACAATCCCGATGCTTTCGGGATTTCATAATTTTTTCCGAAATATGGGATCCCGTTATTTCAGTAATTTTTAAGTGCCGAAACTCAACGGATAAATTGCTAACAATTCCAAGATTTTCGGGACTCCATCATTTATTCCGAAATGCCGGGGTCCAGGTTTTTCCGTTGTTTTTAAGTGCCGAAACTCACGGAATTGTTTTCCAACAATCCCGATATTTTCGGAATTTCGTCAGTTATTCCGAAATCCTGGGATTTTTTCAGTACCGCAACTAAAGGGATTATTTTGCAACAATTCCGATATTTTCGGGATTTCATCATTTATCTCCAAATTCCGGGGTCCAAGTCTTTCAGTATTTTTTCAGAGCCGAAACTCGTGAGAGTTCCACCAATCACGAGATTTTTGGGATTTCCGTAAATATGCATATAGTTGGCCTTTTTGTTTTAAAAGCAATTTATACATTTCTATGCCTCTGTTGTAAAAAGTCCCTGCCAGCCAAAAGTGGTGAAAAAACTGGATAAATAGGGAATTTCGTTAATTGCAAAAATAAAGAAAAGTAGAAAAGTAATTACATTTCTGAAAGCGCTGCCCATAATGTACCCAAAATTCTAAACACTGAGGACCTAGTAGCCACATGGTTAGACGCTGAGCATTGCATTCCATAAACATCCGTTCAAGCCGCGGAAATAAAAATAAAAATTTATATGATGAAGTTCAATTCCCGCTTGGTAGATGGTTATTTAGAGAAAAATCTCGGCAAGGCAGAAATACAGTGTACTCTATCCTAATGGACTCCACTCTTAAGCAGACATCCCCCATAGCCGACCACATTTTCTGTGCATACCACAAATCCCTCAGAAATGTTTGAAATTATTTTCTCTTGAGCTGAAAGCCTCCGTTTCTAGCGCTGCGTTATCTTTTTGTTTATTTAGCAATTCTATTGTTATTTAAGCTTTTAAAAAATAAAAATAAAAATAAAAAAATAAAATATTTTCTCTTGAGTGGATGCCCTTCCCATAATACGTTAACACTCCCATAACATATTATTAACATTTTAACACCTTTCTCATAAGCATACACCTCCCATAAGCGGGCAAATTGGGAGCCTCGAACCCGTAGCAATCGAGCACGCACTAATTCGGCTACGGATACTGACGATTTAACAGTGACTTTAACTTACAATAATTTTAAAATGAATAACCTACTACTTTTCGCTTATTCCGTTTAAATTGCACCAGATTAAAAAACATTCTCAATCACAAAATTTGCATTTCAATTTGCTCTTTGATTTTTTTCACCGAGCTTTTTCCAAGATGTGGACCTTAAATTACTTTGTGAGACTATGAGGCATATACGCACTAAAGGATTACTAAATGCATTAAAATTTAACCATTGCGTTTGTTTTGTTATTACTGAAAAAGTGTTCACTTTAAATAAAAATGTCTCTTTACTTATAATCGTAAAAACTAAAAAAGAGTACATTCCTATTATGTATGTGTGTACCTGTATATAAACATAATATATTTAGAACACCACATTTACAAAAAAACGTCAAACATCATTTATATCACATCACATCATTTGTATTTACATAGTTATTAGTAGGAGTGCCGCCTACTTAACAAATGCCATTACATACGAAGAGTTGCCTCATAACTATAGCCTACTGTCCCCTAGGCGTATTTCAACACTGGAGACCATGCGACATCATTGGTAACTAGACAATTTAACCTAACCTAACCTAATCTAACTATAATAATTATTTTTCACCGAAATTTTAATTTATTTGTGTATATTTTTGAAGAGAATGAATCAGCATTTTAGGGCTGGCACCTGAGCTAAGTTTCTATAAGTTTCTCGAATCAACATTAGCCAAATAAAAGAGACTTGGAGTTATAGAATATTCTTCCTTTTTTCAAGAAACTACAATTATGTAAGATACATACATCATAAATAATAAATATATTTACATATGTTTCGATTACAATAAATTAAAATAATCAGAAAATTGTAACTGAAAACCTACATTTCTTTTGGAGTTTTCAGTAAAAAAATATTCTAAGACTTAAGATAAAAAATGTTACTTTTCTGAGCCTTCGTGGGCTAATCTGCACTTTGACCACTGTACGACATGCCTTAATTGGCTCCAATTGGAACCAAAATTTATATGTGACTTCTTTGACCATGATATTACCGACTGAGCACGTGAGGCTAAAAAAACTTTTCATTTAATTTGTTTAAGAGCCACCCTAATGTATAAATACATATGGCATCTTTTGCTGGGTTTCTGGTCAACCTCCTCCTCCAATTTTCGGTGGTTAGAAACTGAAATTGCAAGTATTCGATCAACCCAATTTTGGAGCTCTGGATGGTTCACATAGCATTTGTCCTTAACGGCTCCCAACAAAAAATAGTCCAACGGGCTTAAATAGTAGCTCCGAGGCGGCCAATTGATATCGGAATTCAAAACCGGTAGCCAAAAGTTCGAGTGTAACTTTGGCAGTGTGACAAGTTGCACCGTCCTGTTGAAACCAAATGTCGTCCATGTCATCCTCTTCAATTTTTGGAAACAAAAACTCGTTGAGCATGTCACGGTAACGCTCGCCATTTACTGCAACCGCGACTCCTCGCTCATTTTCGAAAAAAAATGGCCCGATGATGCCGCCAGACCAAAAACCGCACCAAACAGTGACTCGTTGTGGATGCATTTGCTTCTCTACAGTAACGTATGGATTTTCTGAGCCCCAAATCCGACAATTTTGCTTATTGACGTAGCCACCGATGTGAAAAGCAGAAAAGAAGAAGAAGACTCACCACTTTGGGAATAGGTTTTCATTATTTCCCAATTTTGTTCAAGCGTATAGCGTCCCATTTCGTAAATGTCAAACCTTTAAGTAAATTATGAACACATTTGACATGTCATTTGTGTTACCATTCTCAAAAGAATAGGTGATTCAAAAAGCAAACGATATATGGCCCACCCTGTAGAACTGATTGTTGTGGGAACGCGGACGAATATCGTCGGTTCCTGAAAAGCTTCAAACTCACATAGTATTTTTGACTAGACCCGATATGGGAATATCAGCTCCAAAGTCCTCTTTATTTTTAAGCCTGATTATTGTTTTTCTCACCTCGTCTTCTTCGAGTATACGAACATGAACTTCGTTCCTAATTATTCCTATAGATTATTCACCTTTGAAACCACCACTGGTTACATAATGAGTTGATTAGATCGGATTTGATGCTGCATTTTCCATTAAACCAGCCAGCGCTAGATGGTAGTTTGTCTTATTTAATATTTTATAAGCAGATGTTTTAGGCGCTTTAAACACTGGTTTGCCTCTCTATTTGGCCAGGTGGAGTACAGGTTTTAGTATTTCATTGACCGTCGACAAGTCATGTATGGCTTTACTTAGGCATCTGTGTGTCCATTAATAGACATCTTGCATATTTAGCGAAGAATGCCTTGGCAGGCAGCAAAGCACTTAACCATTTACTTAGTCGCACCGACAGCCTAAAACACTAGTACAGTAAATTTTAGTAGCTTACACCGCACACTTCCGCTTTACACTTTGTTTTAACGTAAAACGAGAAATTTCCAACGATATGCAAAAGGAATTACTGCCTCGAACGTGTTTACATGAGTGATTTGTGTTCTGTTACCGCCGGCGCTTGAATTTGCATTCGTGTTTGTGTTTGCAAACGCTTTGTTGCTTTGCTTTGTTTGTTTGTATGAGTGCTACCAAGGGAAAATACACAAATACACAGCCTCACAGGCAATTGCATGGCAAATATTTCAGCGGCGTTTGCTGCCACTGCTGTCCGAAAGCGTGTAAGCATTTGGGCAAACACAGACCCTCTTGTGCCGGGAGTGTAAATGAATGGTGGTGTCACAAGCCGGCTGAAGGTAGAACGCAACGCTTTTTTTGTCATTCGCTTTGAGTTGAGTTGCGCTGGAAAAGCGTGACCGATTGCAGGGACAAAGTCAAAAGCTACCATAAAGGACAAATGGGTAAATTACAAAGGCAGAAGCAACAAAATAATGACATAAAGCGATGCTATACTCTCACATACACTCACACTTACGAAAAGGAAATGGATACGGCCACACTGTTGCAATAGCAAAGAAACAAAAACAAATCGAGCAGTTGTGTAAAAAAAATTGGAGCAGAACATTTCAGTGCCGGCTGTGTTAGAGTGCCGGTCGAATAAAAATTGCTGAAACTGAATATGAAAACACAAAAGTTAAATGAAACTGATGCTGGCAAAACAATGACTTTGTTTATTATTTATTTAAAGCCAGGCAGCAATACTGTGGAATATTCACGGATAAATTTTTTGTCACTTATTGAGTTTGTCTGTGATATTCAGGCATTGTTACATACACTCAAGGAGCACTAACAAAATTGTGTTTAAGGCTGGCAATGACAAATCTATTTCTACCTGTAAGCTCTACTCGTCTGCCTTTCGGAGGGTACACTTAATTTTGAGACCCTCCTTTTATGTGGCAACATATTTTAGAAGAATCCGATTATGATAGATTACAAGGTTTGCCCTTCAGCTATGACGAAGACCGTAATTGAACGAGTAACTTCGACTGCAACGTCACCGGGGACTCGGCAGCAGAATTTTGCCTGCTTATTTCACATGCATTCACATACTCGTCCAATCAGTTGGCAACGAAGCAAAATGAGCAGTGGCTGTGTTAATTTTTTTCGTATATCATCAATCTCAATTTTTCCCCAAATAAACTCTGTCATGGCCCCGGTTACGTCAGACAATCAGCTGATTCTTTCAAATTCGCTGAAAGCCGCTTAACGGTTTGATATTGGCCACACATTCTAATTCTTCACACCTTTTAAGAATCTCCGCCTAACACCTTTTAAAGAGGTACATAAAGTTGCGTTTTTTACCGGAGTTGAAAAATGTATTATGTTTTAAGATTTTCATAAAATATTTCAAAAAAGTATAAAGATTTACTGAGCTGGACCAATTTAAAACTAACTCCAAAAATTGAATTTTTTATAAATGAAATTAATCTTTTAAAATATTTCTACAAACCGCAGGTAATTGGATAGTTTAAGCTAAAAGTTTGCATAAAAAGTTGACAGTTTAACGGAATAAAAATAATGAGATTTTAGTTTTTATTTTTTATTTTCTGATTAGATACTTTTTGGGAAAACTTTAATAACCGAGCAAAATCTTGACCGATAAGAATTCTAAGGTAACATTGCAAAGGTAAGCTCTCATTATTTTCTTTTTCTATAAAGTTAAGAGATTAGGGGTAGTCAGAATTTTCAGAAAAATGAATTTTTTGTTTTTTTGAATTTTCTTAAAGTATAATATCTTAAAAATATTGTGTGAAAATTTGAGGTGAATCCGACAAATACTTTTCGAGTTATTCAACAATTAACAAAGCGCCCTCGGGCTCTATGACATAAATCGATAGCAAAACTTTTAATGCGTTTTTCTCAAAACTATGATTTTTGAACTGGTGATCACTGTAACTTAAAAAAATATAAAAAGCTTGTGCCTGATCGAGTGGTGTTTTGTCAAATATTTCGGTTTTTTTTAACAATTAATTGACGGTTTTTTTCTCGAAAATCTGAGAAATATTTCCTGAGGCCATATAGTTCACGTCTCCCCTATTGTATGTTCCACATACTTGTTAAAATACCGTTTTAAGTGTACTTATAACTATAAATGCATCATTTACAGGTTGGCCTAACTTTCAAAAATGATCCTCCGAATCCCAACAAAACATCAAGTTTCGGAACAAAAATAACGTATTTGGAAAATATCATCCTTTATCAATCTGCAGTTGAAAAATCGTTGTAATCGGATACTTACTTTACGAGAAATGTGATAATTATTCAAGCGCTGCAAAAAACTTCGATAGTTAATAAAAGAAAAACTATTTGGAATTTTATAACAAAATTTTCTGAGTGTGCTTCTGGATGATAGAACTCAGTACTAGCTGAATTTCATCGCAAAATATTCACTTTGGTAATTTTGTGGCCCACTTGAGAAAGCCTTACTCAAATATATATTAATGAGTTACTCAATTATATATTCGCCGTTTCTGTTTATAACCTCTTCCCACCTATCGACCAATTTGTTCATGCCGTTCCGCCAACAATCACCTGACCTGGTGTCAACGCAGTTGTTGAGCCAGTTTTTAAGGGAATCTTTGTTATCGAAGGTAACGTCCTTCATATGGTTTGACAGGTAGCGAAAAAGAAGGTAATCGCTCGGTGCAAGGTCTGGAGAATACGGCGAGCTCCTTGTTGGCCGTGGCATTCTTTTCGAGCGATTCCCAGTACACCATGCCCTCCCAGGCTCACCAAGCACATAGCATGATCTTTTTTGGATGAAGATCCGGTTTGACTCTCGGCTTTGGCGTATCTCCCGGAGTAACCTAATCCTTTCTTTCCTTCATATTGATGTATAGCCACCATTCATGACGATTCGGTACAAAATGTGCTGTTTATGACCGCATGTTGGTCAATGGCGAGCGAGGTGCTGAAAAGCAATTTAAAGGCGACTTTCTTTGTTTTCTTCGTTGAGCCCGTGAGGTAACCAGGCTCCCAATTTGTCGGTAAATCCCATTGAATAAATTTGATTGAGAAACTTTTTATGATCGTTGTTGATTTTTTCCGCCAATTCACGACTATTTTGGCGACCGTTCCCCTTCATAAGCCCTGTCGGCCGATCCAGAAAGGCATGACATCAACGTCGCCATTTTTGGAACTTCGTAAGCCATTTCCGTGTTTCTGTAGACTCGCCTATGACAACTTCTCCATACATGTCGCACATGTCGTGCGCCTTGACTTCGATGATATGCAAAGAAGAGCAGGTGTCGAAAATGTTGATTTTTGCCTTCTGGGTATTCCATTTCTCACCCTCAAAACTAATAAAAAATTAAATATCTCAAAAATACGAAAAACATAGTTTTGTAGAGCAGAAAGAGTCCTATCGAATGAATACTTACCCTTTGACAAACAGCAAACAAATCGTTGCAAAATAAAAGAAAATGTAAAAACGCTATGAATTTACTCCCCAACCCAATATTTATATTTCGTACCTATTTTAGTGACCACTTGAATATTTAATTTTTGTTCCCATTGTCACTAGCTTAAGTTTTCAAAGACCCTTGAATTATTATTTATATTTGTTGTATTAATTTATGAAATAAAAACCACATTTAATTGAATATCTTGTTAATTAATTTATTATTATTAATTGAAAAACCTTCCATCTTCTCTATGAACATAGCCCCATCTATTTTAATAATAAATTTTGTCCAAATTTTGATATTTTTTGTAGTCAAAACAGGTCAAAATATTGCGTTTCTAATCAGCTGCCACTTAAAATATTTTTTATGTATTTCGCAAACAAGTTATTCTCAAACTTAATTGGATGACAAATTTTGCGCCACCTTGTTTATCTGCTATTTTAATCTCAGAGTTTTTAAAATAACCTTCTTTTATGTGTATATGAACATACCTACATACGTGCACCTAAGTCCATGTAAACAAAACCGTTAGAAACAAACATTGACTAGAACGGAAAACCGCCATGAGAAAACCCGGAATGCAAACTGATTGCCCATACGTTGCTCTGATAACAACACCAGCAAAATGTGGCAGCCGCAGAAAATTCCACAACGGAAATACGAACAATAACCATACAAATAACAACAAATATTCACACGGACAACAGCTGAAGAGAGAAAATAAAACAAATTAAAAAAAGTAAAAAAAAACCAGCAACGGTAATCTAATAACAGCAACACCCAGAGTCCCTATAGCCAGTATGTTTTTCAAATGTGGCGATAGGTGACGTTTCTTTGTGTTGGTTTTATTCTATGCGTATGTATGTATGTATTCTTAGCCGGAGAATTCGATGCATGTAAAATAAAGTAATAGCTATAAAAATTTACGGTAATGTGTCATGTGACAATATTGGCAACGCGAAACCACAAAACATCGATGAGTTTTTGTTGCTGCATTGTAGTTATTAATTTTTGGAGATTGAAAAATTGAATGCGTTTTATAACGGTAAATAAAGAGAAATTGAAAAAATTACACTAAAGTTTATTTCCTTGTGCATGGCTTGGCTTTTTTTCATGCGACATGATTTTTTTCTACATTGCATGCCATTTCTCACTGACAGCTATTATATACATGTATGTATATATATATATATATATATATATATATAATTTGCCCTCACACCCGTTTTGGGTGTTTGGCCGAGCTCCTCCTCCTATTTGTGGTGTGCGTCTTGATGTTATTCCACAAATGGAGGGACCTACAGTTTCAAGCCGATTCCGAACGGCAGATATTTTTATGAGGAGCTTTTTCATACCAGAAATACACTCGGAGGTTTGCCATTTCCTGCCGAGGGAGAAAACACTTTTTCTTTATTTTGATGTTTCACCGAGATTCGAACCATCGTTCTCTCTGAAATGTGAATGGTAGGCTACGGCGGCCGCCTGACAGCTATTACGCGCTCAAAAAAGCGACAGAAGCTCAACATCATAACTCGACGGTGTGAAAATTATCATTTCATGAGGATCCTGAAGAGAGCCTCCAAGACTCATTGACAGGTAATAGCAGGTTTTACATTTTAGAAACCAAAAACAATAATAAAATACATCTCTTTATTGTTTTTGATATTTTATTTGGTCTACATAACTTCGAAGGTGTTGAGCTGCCCAAGCAGTTTATTCCCAGTGTTTACAAGCCGAATTACCCAGCTTTAGCTATTTTTTTTTTTACAAATATTGCGCATTCTACTACAAAAACTATATAACTCAAAGCTACAAACTTTCTACAAAATGTATAAAAACATAATAAATTAACCCTTGTCTTGCCGCCCAAAAAGATCTACATTCTCTGCCACCCTGGTACCCCGACGACAATTTTTTGGGTATAAGTCCTCTATATCCCGAAATAGTTGTATACATTCGATAAATATTTATATGTTTATGTTGTAAGAACATATTTCTAACTGAATAAATCAATCATATTGTACACAGCAACTTTCGTACTCCTATATCAGTTATAAAACGCAGGCAGCTGCACCCCAAAATGTCTCGTTTTTGTGAAGGCCAGGTGGATTGAACTTGAAAGGTAAATGAAAGGGTCGGTCTTCCTAATCTTTTATAACTGAGGTATGTTCGAGAACACTTTTGAAACCAATATGGTTAAACATTTGGAAAAGCAGTATAGTTCAGTTTTCATCGTCGAAGAAGCAAGACGTAGCGGTGCGCAGTCATTACTAAGATAGTTTGAGCTCGCGTGTGTTAATATTTTATTTTTATGTGATTGTGTAACTTTATATTGTGTGACGTATTTTCTGATATTTGTGTATACTTTTTGAAGTTTTTTATCTAAAATAACAAATAAAATTGCAATAAGTGCAAAACCATGGAGGAGTTATCGAGATACGATTTTTTGAGGTTATGTAAATAATATATGTAAATAGAATATCAAAAATATTTATAATACATTTATTTTTTATTTAGATTGAGTGAGGCTGAAAATATACGTATTTGAAACAGCTACAAGGGGAGGACGGTGACGTTGGTTCGGATCCTTCGGACAGTGAAGACGACGAGTGGTTTTCAAGCGACAAAAGAACGCATAATTCCCGTGATACTGAAGAGTTAGTTATGCCGGTATTTTAAGAGCGAGCTTCCAACCAGCGGTTATGCGAAACCACGCAACGAAGCTTTCAGTCGAAAGTTACTTCGAAAAACCAGTAGCTGTGGGAGTACCTGCTGCTAACCAACGTCGAGACGTCACTGGCAGAAAAGTTGTATTTGGGTCATGCTACGTTTGCAACGAGCAGCCCATTTTTATGTGTAAATGCGTTGAAAATTTCATATCATTATGAGGCTTAATAAATCCCGTTAATATTTATTAATATTTCCAGAAACACCACTTTGCAAATCATTCAAAATTCTTTACATTTATTCAACATTTATTACGCTTTAAAATAGTGTCGGAAATGATCTTTAACCTTTTGTAGGAATATACCCTCTCTAAAGGAAAATATTAAATCTTCCTGAAGCTCCTGACTAACCAAGAGCAGCCATGACAGAATATTTCTGCATTTAATTTGGCTAAAGATTCACCCTCGGAAGACCCAAATAATAATTTTTTAAATTACAATTTGTGAGTGGAGATGAAAGTTACAGTCTGCAAAGCTCATGAGCAAACTTTGAAGAGTCTTAAGCAAGCACTTAGGGCAGTAGCTTCGTCTATGTGTATAGAAATCATGCGTGCTACTAGATCACAGTGGCCGGAGTAGATAGGAACTTGTAAATAATAATAAAATTTAATTAGTATTTAAAAGTATAGATACGAAAAAGTAAAAGAAGTACTTCTCTTCAGAAAAAGATATCGAGTATTTGCTTACGAGTGCAAAGCTCGGCGAAAAATTATGATGATTGTTTTCAATAACTTTTATATATTTGCTCAAATATGTGAAATAATAAAGGACCACAATTATAAAAAAATCTTAAAAACTTGTTCCTTCAATTTTTACATTAGACTTAAATTGCGGCAATTTTTATGACAAAAAGAAGTACGCTCGCTCAACACTTGGTCGTTCGGAAAGACCCGGACTTATATCCGTCCAAGGAATGGCTCTTCAGCAGTATTCCCCGTATATACTACTGTGGGCAAAAAGTAAGGGGAATTTGGTTGTAAAAGGAAAAATCTTTATTTATTCTTGTAAATCAATTTCATCCCTTTCAAAATAGTCCCTTCTCGATGAAATACACTTATGCCAACGATTTTTCCAATAGTATAGCCATCAGCACCTTCTTCGATTCAGCTTTTATCTCCTCAATCGACTCGAAACGCGTTCCCCGGAGTGGTCTCTTGAATTTTGGGAATAGCCAGAAGTCACACGGAGCCAAATCAGCCAAATCAGGCGAATACGGTGGTTGCGGAGCGATATGCGTGGAATTTTTGCCGAAATGGTCACGAAGAACGAGTGCAGTGTGAGACGATGCATTATCGTGATGTAAAAACCAAGAGTTGTTGACCCATAATTCTGGTATTTTTAGACGAATTGCTTCACGTAAACGACGCATAACGCTCAAATAATATTCCTTATTAACAGTTTGGGCAGGTGGAAGGAATTCATAGAGCACCACACCACGAAAATCGAAAAAAACTTTCATCATGACCTTTATTTGTGAACGACTTTGACGTGCTCTTTTCGGTCTGGCCTCGCCTTTAGCACGATATTCGCTTGATTGGTCGCTTGCTTCAGGGTCGTAAGCATAAATCCAAGTCTCATCTCCCGTAATGATGCATTTGAGCTTGTCCTGATAGTCTGAAAGCATTGTTTCACACACATCAACGCGACGACTTTTTTCCAAGAAATTGAGAGTTTTCGGTACCAAACGAGATTTGACTTTTCGTAGACCCAAATGGTCTTTCAAAATTGTTTTCACAGATCCTTCTGATATTCCGATCATATCAGTAAGGTCTTTAACAGTCAACCGACGATTTTTGAGCACTAACTACTTCACTTTATTGACGTGTTGGTCATCTGTTGACGTCGATGGTCGTCCGGAGCGCTCCAAGTCATTAACACGTTCTCGACCCTCTTTGAAGTCTCTCTCTTATAAACATTTTTCTGCGACATGGTCGAATCACCAAATGCCTTCTGCAACATGCTAAACGTTTCCGCAGCCGAAATTTCATTCCGCAAACAAAATTTGATGGCACTTCTCTGCTCAATCAAATCAGACATTGTAAAAATCGAAAAATGCACTCTTGGTCGTTTGGTAAACACAAGCGTAAATATATTACTGATAATGACATTCACATGAAAGTTGGCCCAGATGTTATTAACAGTGCTGCCAACTCATGAAAAAAATAACTAGAGCGAAATTTTAATCCCGCGAAGTTTGACAATTAAATTCATCTTACTTTTGCCTACGGAATGCCGCTTCAAGAAAGAGTAACTATGTACAGCAAACTCAACTGTTTGAATAGTTTTGACTATTTATATACTTTACTAGCGGACCCTCTGCCTGCTTCGCTAGGCATTTCAAAATTAGAAATGAATAATGAACACTCGATTTAAATTCACTCTATGTGTATTTATTCTTTT
Organism: Anastrepha obliqua; assembly: GCF_027943255.1. Classification (NCBI taxonomy): domain Eukaryota; kingdom Metazoa; phylum Arthropoda; class Insecta; order Diptera; family Tephritidae; genus Anastrepha; species Anastrepha obliqua. The sequence goes on along the minus strand of NC_072895.1, from coordinate 86,653,308 downwards.
TTTACAATATAAAAATAATGTCAATTTTAAACTCAAACTAACACAAAGCCTTTGCGTAAACTACATTTTTTGTTATGCCCTGAGTTGTGGTATAAATAAACAGAACTGATGGCTTACCTACGCGTGAACATGATACATATAATTGTCCGTGGGAGAAGCATGGATATTCTAAGTCAATTCCTTGTGTTTTGTTTATTGTCATTGCAAATGCAAGACCTTTTTGACTGCTAATCTTGTTCCGTTGCACAATCGTGGTTGATTTAAATTTCTAAGTAAAATAATTTGTGCACCAACTTTCATCATTTAAAATATTCGCATTCAATTGACCAACATCCTCATTTTTCGCAGCCAGTATTGCCTTTCAGCTAACCAATTGTGATTTTGATAATTTTGCGCAATATTTGGAAAAACACTTGAAACTAATTCTTGTTTTGTGTGTGCGAAATTACAAAAATTATCTGGCAAAGTGATTAAGCCAGTAGCAGCATCAATAGGAATTTGTCCATTTCCTATTTTCAGAAGTTGTCTTGAAAATTCGTCAGCCGATGCATAATTTTGCAAATAAACTCGCAGATTTGTTTTCAAAGTCAAAGTTTTTACGTGCCTCCATAAATGGGATGTCTTTAAACATGCTTTTAATTCATCTGCTGGTGTTGAACGGGGAATTACTGGCAAAGTTTGAAAAAATCACCAGACAATAATATTAAAGCGCCACCAAATATTTCTTGATTATTACGTAAATCTTTCAAAGTTCTATCCAATGCTTCTACTGATTTTTTATGTCCCAATGTACATTCATCCCACACAATTAATTTGCTCGTCGGCTTTCGCGTTTTCTTTTTTTTTGTTTTAGACTTTCACCACAAAAAAATTACTCAAACCCATGAACAAAGTTATATTATATTAATAGAAACCTGATCTTAATACTCGAGCTACCATCAAATTAACACATTTTATTTTTTAAAAGAATATTTATGGCGACTGTCGATCCATATTGATGGATTTCAAAAAATGTATGGATTCAACCGCTGAATGATTTCGTATATTTTAAATCCATCTGAACTTTTACATTTGCGCATTTATATATATGTATTTAACATTTAATTTAAGTAAACGTTTCAATATTTGACCAAAAACTTTGAAGTTCGAAAAATACAGGCTTATGGTTATTAATGGAATCAAATATATTTAACGAATTTTTATTTTATCTAAATCATAAAACGTTCAAATGAAGCTCAAAATATTTTTCCAGTTTAAAAAAAAGCAATGGGCTTTGATGCCGTGTCACGCATGCACAAAAAGGAAAGAAAAGAGAGGACAACTATTGCGTTACGAATAATACAGTCGCATACGTCACTCAACATCGAAACAATGTTATTCATGTCTGTGTATATTCTATTCATTTGCGTGTATTCTCATTCCGTATACGTAATGTCCGTATAAGGGAAACACGCAAATATTGTATTTTTCACACTTACACAACGCACGCATACTTTTACCGATTTCTTTAAAACTTCACATAAACCATCTATGGACCAATACCAATGATCTGTGAAAGTTTGATTGAAATCGGTGAATGCGTTTAGGCGTGAATCGGCGACTAACGAACACAAAAAAACGTCTCCATTTTTATATATAAGATATATTGTATATATTCGAGTGTGCGCATTTTTCTTTTTTTTTGTTATTTCATAACTTTTTCATAATATTTTAATTAAATCAAAGCTGATTGTCCAGCAAAAACCATGTAAATCCATTTTCCAATCTTTGTACAATATTAGAAAAAAATCCAAAATTATTGCATCCCAACCACACGGAATTTATTTTAGAATTTCAAGAAATATTTTTGGTATACAATTTTATAGATTATTGAATTTTAGTCTAATAAAGTGCAAATTTAAAGACTCTAAAAAACTCCTTTGATTTTTTCTAAATTTTCTCCCTGACGATGTTGTGCATTTTCTGCATACAACAAATGAACAAGATTTATTTTTATATATAAGTACATACATATGTACATACATATGTACATTACTTGTGCGTAAGTACAAATATAAACTGTACGTGCATACATACATACAAAAGCGCTCCGTTTAGATGAATGCTTGTGTGTATTGGTATGCGCATCACAGACAAAGTGGCAGTAAATTCGGCGCCACACGCCACGACCTGCATTCTCGCACGTTTCAACATCTTCGATTTTTGGCCACCTTGCCAAAAGGAAGAGGTTCTCGTATTCTTTCGTGATTTTTTTTTTTTTGCTGTAAATTTTCTTAACCTAACATTCATAAGTATATCTGCAATTAGGTACTGCCGCTGATCTATTGAAGTCAGTATTTTAGAATGATTTTTCAACAGGTTTGTATTAAATCATTGAACTCATCACAGGCGAAACTTTTTTTAAGAATAATATAAATGCCCAAAATGACTCTAGCCTGCACCATATGTAGAATAACAACACCGTGCCACAAAACAAAACTTTTTTTGTTAGCAAGAATAGAATAAGAAACTTTATGTAGTAGTGCTGCATTCTTGCCAATTTAATTTTTTAAACGACTTTAAACTTTCGAAGAGAAAAACGTAAACGGAAAAATCCATGGCGTATATTTCATTTCATGGGAGGAAAGTTGAGCAAGTTTCGTATGTTATTGTAAAACAGCAAGAAAAACGAAGTAGAAGTACGTACATACATATATAACATTAACATATATATTTTCTCAAAACAATTCGTAAAGAAATTTCAAATATATTTAAGGATCAATTTTTCAAAGGTCATAATTGTACTATAGTTGTCCTGGCGAAAAATAAAGAAATAGTTTTTTTCTGATAGCTGGAAGAAAGAGGATATTTCTTTCAATATGTATATTCATATCACTGAGTGAGTATAAGTATTTGAAAGATTTTTTTTAATTAATCATTTGAAGTTATTTTAGAGTCCTTTAAAATTTTACATTGAAAAGAAAATGAAAAACTGGGTATGCAGCATTACTATATATATTAAAATCTATAGTTTCACTAGCCGGTTAAATATGTAAACAGAATACATTATTTTACAGAGAGGAAATCAGCATGAATCAACTTGCTACAGATATCAGCCTGCAACTGATAAAGCAAAATCGTCATGTGTCACATCGCGAGATAGAGGCCTCCTTGGACATTAGTGGCACCAGCGTACATTCAATATTGCATAATGCATTGATGTTGTGTTTGATCGTCGAAAAGATTTGTTCTCGTTGGATACCGTACAATTTAACAATAGTCCAAAACCAGACTCTTGCCGATCAGTGTAACGAATAGTGGTTTTAAGCAATGACATAATGGATATATGCATATGAGCTGGAAACAGTAATCGACTAATGATGTATTTTTGTTCCCAAGCATCAAAATGAAATGTGAGGTCTGATGAGCTTATTGACACCTTTAAACAGCTCGTTTGGAGGTATGCACTTCTGTGTGGCCAAAGTACAGGGTGGCTGATGAAAGCCGCTACCAAAAAAAAATTGAATAACTTTTTTTCTTTTTAAGTTATCTGTTCCATTTTTGTTTTAATTTGCAGATTGATCTTTAAAATTTATTAAAATGGATAACTGGGACACGCAAACAAGAATTTGGATAGTCCGCCGCTATCACGCACTGGAGTCCGTAGTTTTGGTACAGAGAGAGTACAGGAGGATGTTTGGCGGCGATCCCCCGAGCAGATGGACCATAATGAGGCTGGTGAATAATTTTGCTGAGCAAGGAACAGTCGCAAGAAGGCCTTATCATCGAAACCCACCAGTTCGGACGGAGGAAACGATCGCTGCTGTAGCTGCAGCTATACAAAGCAATCCAAGGGTTTCAACAAGAAGCTTATCTGCTCAACTTGGTGTCAGCCGACAGTTTTTGCAAACAATAATACACAAAGATTTAGACTTATTTCCCTACAAAATTCAAATGGTTAACAAACTGAATGCAGCAGACTTGCCGATTCGCTTGGAATTTTGCCAGAAGATCCTGCAAATGGTGGAAGAAGACCAAAACATGTTAAACTGCCTTTTCATGTCTGATGAGGCCCATTTCGATTTAAACGGCAATGTGAACAAACAAAATTGTCGAATATGAAGTACTTCTAACCCACAGATACTCCACGAGACGGAATTGCATCCTCTTCGCGTGACAGTGTGGTGTGCGGTTTCTTCACGCTGTATTGTCGGGCCTTATTTTTTTGAAGAAAATGGTCACACCGTTACGGTTACTGGAGACCGTTATTTGAAAATGCTGAAAGAATTTTTCTATCCAGAACTACGCCGAAAGAGAATTCCTTTCAACTCTGTGTGGTTTCAACAAGATGGGGCAACGTCTCACATAGCCCAGACTGTTATGACAGAGTTGCGACGAAAATTTCCCAATAAACTGATTTCAAGAAACTCCGAATTTCGTTGGCCCCCCAGGTCGCCTGACCTTACTGCACCTGACTTTTTCTTGTGGGGTTTATGTAAACAAGAAGTTTATAAAACAAAGCCAACAAATTTGGATGAACTAAAACAATCCATTCGGGCAACAATTGCGGCTATTCCTGTCGCAACTCTCAAAGCAGCAATGAACAACTTTTTACTAAGATGCCGCACTTGTGTCAACGAGCATGGGAGGCATTTAAATTCAATTATTTTTAAAACTAGTTAAGCTACATTTAATAAAATTTAAATAAAATGAAAAAAAAATAAATGAATTCCATACACTAAAAAAAAAAGTTATTTGAGTTTCTTAATGTAGCAAAATTCATCAGCCACCCTGTATTTTCAAAATTGGTTCAAGCAAATGCAGACCGTTCGGCATTTTGTCTACCATTAACTTTAAGAAGGTTTAGCTTTTGAAATTTGGCCATATCTGACACCAGCACTTGAAACACAACCCCACACCAGTACAGAACCACCTGCATGCTTCAGAGTAGTATTTTTGTTTTTCGCCTCACAAGTATTGTACAAGTACAGTATAAGTACAAAAAGTAGTTATTTAATTCTATTTTGTCGTTTTCTAGAAGCCTACATCGTCAGTTATATTTATATATTCAGTGCCGCCAAATTTCATGCGGGTGCTCTTGTTTTTCAGACAAGTAAAGGGCTTTTTTCGCTCAATTCGCCCGTAGAAGTAATTTTTTTCTTAACATATTTCGAACTGTTTCCTCACAAACCACTTTGTTAGTGTTTTTATTTAAAATTTTATACAGTTCTTGGGCCTATTCAAAGGACTTTTTTAACTTATTTAAATAATGCACGTTGAGAAATTGAAATATTTTGACAAAAGCAAAGACTTCATATGATGCAAACATTGTTATCATTTTCATAACGCTCCGTGTTAATATAGCAAAAGTTTTTTTTTTTTTTTTGCAAAATGCATCAATGTTGTGGTATAGCTTTTAGTTTTTCGTTTCGAACAAATTTTAATTAAATTCTCTATGCAATTTCGCCTCAACATTTAACATTTCTGTACAACTACACTAGCGACACTAGCGGTTGATAAAAATATTAAAAATTAAAGATTTTGTGCGATAAAAAAGCGAGAATTGCGTTAAATAAAAATCGCTTAACGTTCGGATAAGAGTTAATGTTTGGAATTTTAGAGATTTTTAGAGGTTTGACGATATCGAATGCTGGAACTCGGAAGCTGAGCTCTCAAGTATTCCAGTTATTAGAATTAGCAAGTATGTGTAATTGGGTAGATTTTTATAGAAAGAGAGTTTTCATAGACAATATTTACCTCTAACTTTCTCTGCCAATTCTTACACATATGAACTTTTGACAAACACGCCAAACTACTTAATTTTTTGTTGTTAGTATTAATAGAATCACTTTGTTCATTTTGTCTCCTTTGTTGTTGTCTCAGTGGAGGCTGTTACCACTCATACTGCAGCTTTTGCATCCTTACGCAATTACCATTTTATTAAATTACTGAACGCGCCAAGTTTTTGCCATCACACGACAACATTTGTGCATGTATGCGTGTGAGTGAGTACGCGTGTGTGCCCATTTTGTGCCTGTTTTGTTATACGCAGAAGTGGTCAGTTGAGAAAATCTGAACTATTCACATGAAATTCTGGCTCAAAACTAGTTAAATTTTGCCAATTGCAGACCACCTTACAAATCATTTTAAGAGGAGAGTTTTTCGAGAGTGAGGCGAATGGTGGCTACAGGTTCTGAAGCAATTATTTTGGGGTTCGAGTTGGACTATAAGATGAGGGGGCTCGTTCGCGTATTCAATTAATTTCAGTTTAGTGATGAATATTTACGAAATGTAACTCATTGAATTTGTAAAGTGAATGACGGTAATTCAAGCAAAATTTATGTAGATTAAAAAAAGATTCCGAAAATATGTTCTACTGCGCTAAGGATAAAATTTGAGAACACTGAATGATGTCCCGAAGCTCCCTCCCTATGGACTAAAGGGGCACCTATCTACCTAATTTATCGAATATAACACAGTTCGAAGCTATAAAAGCCAATCGTACAACCGGAAAGATTCCTGAGCTTCTTACATGGAAAATAGAATGAAGGCGATCTACTATTATTAATTATATTGGTAATATTTATCAATTGCACAAGAGCGAAACCTATTTCAGTATGAAGTTAACTTTACTTTAATGACCTCATAGAAAATCCATTCATCATGGTAGCGATTGTCTTTTCGTTGCTGTAACTTAGCATATGCTGGGGTCGATAGCTACCGCCGCATTACATTGTATACAGCAAAATACCTGCTACGGGTCCGTCGCCTTGTGTGCATAACATTTTTGTCGCTTGTAATAATGCAGGAGATGAATGGACGACAAAGATAATTAATTTCATAAACAGTGAAAAAAGCCGAGAGTCAACTACTGCGAATTTATGGTGCTTGTATGCCATGTACATATTTTAAAATTTCTGTTTAATGTATTTAAAGTGAATTTGCAAGCTATGAAGAACTCAACACATATCCTATCAGTTTATTAAGTAAGTACGTAAGGGATTAGAGAAGAAATTCCATTATAGTTTTATGGACAGCGCGGAAGTCATTCAAGGGAAAGTACTCTTCACTTGCACCCATTTCAGAGCTGCCTAACAATAATGAAGAAATTTTGTCTCTTATAATCTTATGGTCAGGGTGATCAAATTGGAGGCACTTTTTCCAATAAGATTTTATTAGCAAATCACATGTGACTACAGTTCAATTAAATACACAACTTTTCCAGTATTCATTGACAGTGCATCATAGAAAGACTTGCGTGTTCATGGCTTAATGGCTACGTCAATAAGCAAAATTGCCGTATTTGGGCTGAAAAGCGATCCAAAGTCATACAAGAACAGCCATTACATTCATTGTAAACAACAGATTGATACAGCCTATTGTCTGGAGAAATATATATATATATCTTCAAAGACGAGGATGGCGTCAATGTAGCAGTGACTATGTTGCTCCTTGCCATACAACCTATACTGGTCCTGGAAAAAATGGATTTGCTGCGTCGTCATTTCTGTGAGCACTTTATCTCTCGTCTAGGACCAGTTGATTGGCCACCAATTGAAAAGACTTTTACTTGTGGGAGTATGTCAAGTCTAAATGCTTTGGGAATAAACCGGCTTCGATTAAGGCATTGGAGGCCAACATTACAAAAGTTATTCACGAGATACCGACCGAAGTCCTCCATCGAGTCATTCAAAATTGATGTTTACGGATGGCCAAATTACGCGCAGTTGCGGCCAACATTTGAAAGAAATTATCTTGAACAAATAAACAAAAAAATAATAAAGATTGCCCAGTTAATTTGTATTTTCGTAGTTTTATTTCACTTTAAAATCCGATACCTCTAAATGTATCACTATTTAAAAAAAATTCAAAAATTATTTATACTTTTTCCGAAGGGGCTGACGAAAGAGGAATGAAATGTTATGCTGAGGTGGCGATTCCCCCTACATGTATTTTTTTGCATACGTCATGCAAATTTTTTACACGAGTATAGAAAGCAAAATTAATAAAAACATTTTTCTAATAGCGGTCGCCCCTCGGCAGGCAATGGCAAACCTCCGAGTGTATTTCTGCCATGAAAAAGCTCCTCATAAAAATATCTGCCGTTCGGAGTCGGCTTGAAACTGTAGGTCCCTCCATTTGTGGAACAACATCAACACGCACACCACAAATAGGAGGAGGAGCTCGGCCAAACACCTAACAGAAGTGTACGCGCCAATTATTTATTTTTTTTTTATATAGAAAATATTTCGAGTTGATTGGCCAGGACCCCAATGGTGTACCAAATGGTTGACGATTTGCCAGTCCGAGACCGGTCCTTGGTACTGGCGCTATGATATGTTAACAGTATCAGTCATATTATGAATGTAAACTTTTTTTATAACTCCCTTCTTGCCCGAATAGAATGATACCCACTTACATACAAAAACACAAATTATTATTAATAAGACTGTATACAGAAAATTACTGTATATTGCAGTTTTTAACAAGAGTAGATATTTTCTATAAAAAACAAATATTTCGTTTACTCAGAAACAAACAAAAAAAAAATAATAATTGGCGCGTACACTTCTGTTAGGTGCTTCATGTTGTTCTACAAATGAAGGGACCTACAGTTTTAAGTAGACTCCGAACTCCATTGCCTGCCGAGGGGCGACCGCTTACTCAGAAACAACAAATGGTAAAAAGCAAACCAAAAACACTAAATTTACAGCTAACCCTCTGCATAAAAAACACGAGCAGCTCTCGTAGCACTTTCCAATTGAACAAGCCTAAAAGTAAATAAAAATCAGCTGTGTGAGTTGGCTCTATCACGACGGAAACGCTCAATCCTCTGAGTCATAATGCAAGTCTTAACCGCGGTTAAGCTCTTGATGTAGAAATTCGAAAATATCTTATTTATCATTACTATTTTCATATTGCATTGCAATTAATCCTTAAGTGGTGAATTTTTGGTACAAATGGTACCAGCCATGGTTCCACTTTCACCAGCGCCGCATCATCTTAGTAACAGTAAATTTCCTACAGGGACAGCTATTCAATGGTATGTAGGCATATGCTAGTATGCTATTGTTGTTATTGCGCTTTTTGCGCTTTTTGCGCTCATTTTTGTCGCATTACTGGCGACCGAGGAAAACTGAAGTTGTGACGTTGTTGCTGGTTAATGTAATTGCACTTTGAGGTTATGTTGCATGCCAGTGGTTGATTAAAGTTTGTCGCTTACCGTAAGTGTAGCAAAAGAATATTTGAGGTTCACCGCCAGCTGACAGAGAGAGGGACAATGTGAGAAGGGGAGCATGTGAACAAAGTGTTAGGGCGATGGCTGTCACTTGAAAGCACGCAGGTTGGTATGAAAAGTACAATAAAAAAGTGAAAGAGATGTTAGTTCGCTGGGAAAAATATGGATTGATAGCAATGAAGTGCTGCCAGATAAATTATTTTCCTTTTTTTACGTTTTTTTTTTCTGTTTTTATTGTAACTGCTTGCGCATTGAATGAAATTTATTTGTAATGTAATGGGTCGTCATTCAAATTGTAAATAGCTGGTATGACTACGTTAAGATGGTGGCATGTTGGGGTTTTGTTTTCGTCGTAGCAGCATAAAACATTCCTTTTAAAATTTTGTGAAATACTACTGAAGTGACAGTCCTTGGTCGAATGTAAGTCCAGGTATTTACCAAAACGGAAAATCAACTATCATGGGAATGACATGGTTTAGATCATCAGAACCACTTTTAATCAGTTAATAGTGTTATCAGTCAATAAATACCAGTATTACGAGACAATAATTTAGAACAATCATAATATATTAATTTCTCACTTATCCTTTATATAACTCACTGGATATATCGATTCGAAAATAATAAATATTTGTTAGGGCAATATTTTGTATCAAATTTCATATTATTACATTCGCATAACTGAAAGCATGGTGATTTTTTTTAATATGATATTTACAACGCTTTCCTATTTAAAATTTGAGTGTAATTATTATAATTTTTTTCTAATTTTTTTTACTTTTAACCAAAATCATATGCCTGTAATAAACTCCCGAACTTTATAAACAACTTAGAAAAATTAAACAAATGTTTATCTAAATTTGGAGCCCTCAATCTTAACTAAAACCATATACAGGGTGGCTGATGAATTTTGCTACATTAAGAAACTCAAATAACTTTTTTTTAGTGTATGGAATTCATTTATTTTTTTTTTCAAGTTGAAGGTCATTAAATTTTAGTTTTAAAAATAATTGAATTTAAATGCCCCCATGCTCGTTGACACAAGTGCGGCATCTTAGTAAAAAGTTGTTCATTGCTGCTTTGAGAGTTGCGACAGGAATAGCCGCAATTGTTGCCCGAATGGATTGTTTTAGTTCATCCAAATTTATTGGCTTTGTTTTATAAACTTCTTGTTTACATAAACCCCACAAGAAAAAGCCAGGTGCAGTAAGGTCAGGCGACCTGGGGGGCCAACGAAATTCGGAGTTTCTTGAAATCAGTTTATTGGGAAATTTTCGTCGCAACTCTGTCATAACAGTCTGGGCTATGTGAGACGTTGCCCCATCTTGTTGAAACCACACAGAGTTGAAAGGAATTCTGTTTCGGCGTAGTTCTGGATAGAAAAATTCTTTCAGCATTTTCAAATAACGGTCTCCAGTAACCGTAACGGTGTGACCATTTTCTTCAAAAAAATAAGGCCCGACAATACAGCGTGAAGAAACCGTATACCACACTGTCACGCGAAGAGGATGCAATTCCGTCTCGTGGAGTATCTGTGGGTTAGAAGTACTCCATATTCGACAATTTTGTTTGTTCACATTGCCGTTTAAATCGAAATGGGCCTCATCAGACATGAAAAGGCAGTTTAACATGTTTTGGTCTTCTTCCACCATTTGCAGGATCTTCTGGCAAAATTCCAAGCGAATCGGCAAGTCTGCTGCATTCAGTTTGTTACCCATTTGAATTTTGTAGGGAAATAAGTCTAAATCTTTGTGCATTATTGTTTGCAAAGACTGTCGGCTGACACCAAGTTGAGCAGATAAGCTTCTTGTTGAAACCCTTGGATTGCTTTGTATAGCTGCAGCTACAGCAGCGATCGTTTCCTCCGTCCGAACTGGTGGGTTTCAATGATAAGGCCTTCTTGCGACTGTTCCTTGCTCAGCAAAATTATTCACCAGTCTCATTATGGTCCATCTGCTCGGGGGATCGCCGCCAAACATCCGCCTGTACTCTCTCTGTACCAAAACTACGGACTCCAGTGCGTGATAGCGGCGGACTATCCAAATTCTTGTTTGCGTGTCCCAGTTATCCATTTTAATAAATTTTAAAGATCAATCTGCAAATTAAAACAAAAATGGAACGGATAACTTAAAAAGAAAAAAAGTTATTCAATTTTTTTTTGGTAGCGGCTTTCATCAGCCACCCTGTATATATATATATATAACTAGCGCGTACACCTTTTTTGCGTGTTTGGCCGAGCTCCACAATAGTAAGTGGCGTGCGTCTTGAGGTTGTTTCACAAATAGAGGGACCTACAGTTTCAAACCGACTCCGAATGGCAACTATTTTTATGAGGAGCTTGTTCATGGCAGAAATACACTCGGAGGTTTGTCATTGCCTGCCGAGGGGCGACCGCTATTAGAAAATTTTTTTTCTTAATTTTGGTGTTTCACCGAGATTCGAACCTACGTTCTCTCTGTGAATTCTGAATTGTTGTCACGCACCAACCCATTCGGCTACGGCGGCCGCCAACTAGAACCATATACCTGTAACAAACTTTCGAACTTATGCAAAATGTGAAAAAATTCCGTTTACATTTTCAACTTTCCAATCTTGATATTTAAAAAATTTTAAGGAATGCAGTAACGTGGCCCATGAAATTTTACTGAACTAAGTAAAAGTTTTAAAGGACCAAAAACTCGCGTTGATTTTTAATAATTTGTTTATCCACATAAAAATGAATTTCTTGTGGAAGGAAATGCCCCAACTTTTTCAACGACCTCGAAACAACTAAGCAAGCGAATCAATTACTCTTCACCAGCTTTGTTAATGATATATCTGAGAGTTTTCAATTTTCTCAAATTTCTTTTATACGCAGACAATTTACAAAAATTGAAATCAATTTGAAGCCTTTCCGAGCAGCGTAAGTTCCAGTCAGATTTCAGTAACATCGTGGACTGGTGACATAAAAGTTTGAGGAAATTTTTTCAGATATTATTTTCTAAGTCTAGCAGTTACGTGCTACCTCATATTTCATCAAGAAATCGCGTCTCACCGTAATAAAGTTCCGGATCTGGATGTAATTTTTGATTGGAGTCATTTAAATTATATATTAGGTGCCCAACTAAGTTCCCCCTGTTTGTCAATAGATGCCACCAGCAGTGTGTGATAGTCGATTCTAACATAACATAAACGTCATAGACCAAGCTCAGATATATGGTAAAGAAACTGCTTCGACATATTAGTGATTTTGTTTTGGTGTCATATACTTTTGGTTTTGTGAAAATATCTGATTTTGTGCCGAATAATCTTCATTTGCGGGAAGTGTTGATTTTCCTCTTTCATTCGAAAAAACGGCGGCTGAAGCGCATCGAGAGCTACAAAAAATGTATGGATATGCTGCTTTAAGTGAAACAACGGGCCGAGATTGGTTCGGTCGCTTCAAAGACGGTGATTTTAATGTTCACGACCGTCCGCGTGAAGGAAGGCCAAAAACCTTCGAGTACGCTGAATTGGAGGCATTGCTCAATGAGGATCCGTGTCAAATGCAAGACGAGCTCGCTTCAGTATTAGGAGTTACCTGCCAATCCATTTCCAAACGATAACATGCTTTGGGAATGATTCAGAAACACGGAACTTGGGTTCCTTATGAGTTAAAACCAAGGGATATTGAACGTCGTTTTTTACCAGTGAACCACTGCTCCAGCGGCAAAAAAATAAGAGTTTTCTTCATCGCATCGTGACGGATGATGAAAAATGGATTCATTACAGCAATCCAAAGAAAAGAAGGTCATGGGGACTGCCCCGTTATGCTTCTACGTCGTGAGCTGAGCCAAAGATTCACGCTGCGAAGGTTAGGCTATGTATTTGGTGGGACCAAGTTGGTGTTATTTATTATGAACTGTTAAAACCAAGCGAAACCATCCCTGGGGATCGGTATCGACTTCAATTGATGTGATTGAGCTGCGCACTGCGCGAGAAGCGGTGCAATACGCGGAGAGGCATGACAACGCTCGGCCTCACATTGTCAAACCCGTTAAAACCTACCTAGAAACACTGAAATGGGAACTCCTACCCCACCCGCCATATTCTTCAGATATTGCGCCTTCCGATTATCACCTGTTCCGATAGGTGGCACATGGTCTAGCTGACCAGCAGTTCCATTCATATGAAGACATCAAAAAATAGCTTGATCCGTGGATAGCCTCAAAAGATGAACAGTTTTACCACGACGGTATACAAGATCTACCAGAAAGATGGGAAAAAATAGTAGCCAACGTTGGGCATTCACTTGTAACCATTTTTTCAGAATAAAGTTATTTTTTAATTGAAACGCATAATACCCAAAAAGTAATATCTTAAAAACTTATGTAGTACTCCTTGTAGAAAACGTTCAACAATTAAAAAAAAATCACTCTGATCAATAAAGTCCATTTAGGAAATAGTGCTTAACAATCATTTTCAGAATTAAAATCTCGTTGGCATTAGTGTATTTTCACGAAGTTCAACTGCTTTGAAAGAGATGAAATAGATTTTGAAGAAGAAATATTGTATAGTTTACCTGTACAAGCCAAGTCTACACTCACTTTCTCCACAGAAGTATCCATGCCCCTGGACTTACTTCGTCCGCACGTAGCACTTTTTAAGTATCTTTCTTTATAAGCATATAAATGTGCAGATTCTTTGCAGTTTATGCACTATTTTGGGCTGGACTACAATTTTGCAATACATCGAGATCTAAACCTATTCAACGACAGAAAAATTCATCAACTGAATAGAAAGTAAGGGACTTACTATCGGTCATTACTTTTTGAGAGAGGATGGTATCGTTTTCGTTAATAGCAAAAAGTGGATCCGATATATCAAAAATATATACTGTATGGATCAAAATGGTGTATTGAAGTTTTTATTTGATGTAGATGGTTTTAAAAAAAGAATTATATAATATAATATTTAGTTGTAATATTAAAGCTTAAGAAAATTTTCAAGTCCATTTTTATATGGCCTGTGATAGTCTCCTTTATATGGATAACTCATACCTCTCACTTGTACTGCCATGGATATCTGTTAATAAGTGTACAAGTAGTAAACAGATATATTTTACTCGCACAGCACGGTGTACATACCTATTACACTAAATTTGAGTTTAAAAGATTTCTTGAAGACTTTTACTTCGTTACTGTGCCTTTAAGCTGAATATAGCAAATTTATCATGCTGGAAAAAGTTTGCCTACTTCCAATTCTAACTTCTCTTGGGATATTCTAGATAGAAAATTATAAATGCAAATAACTGTAACAAAGCAATGAGCCGTATTCACCCTCGAATAATGCTTTTATAAGCATGAATTTCCATAAAATTATACGCACATACGAGTATATGTACTACATTCTCACATATATAGGTGCATATTAGATAATCAAACATATGCGCGGTATATCATGCAGTAATACTGTTATTTTCCATGCCTTTCTCCTGTTTCATTATCCCATCCAATTAGGTTAATCACACGTCAAAGTACACATTTCAAGCACATGGCGTATACGTAACCTTTTGTTGAGCCATCACTGAGTAGCAAATTGAATCTACTAACTGAAGCTAATAACTGTGTAGTAAGATATTGCGCAGAACAAACGTAAATAATTAGCGTGAGTTCTGCCGGGGCTGTATGTAGGAGCTTGCCAATGCGGCAAAATTTGATCAAAAGGAGTGTGCTAAATTCCTCGTCTTCACAGCAGTTGCAGAAAAAGAATTACAAATATATTTATAAGCAAGCAAATTCGTTGTGAACAACAACTACGCAAGTAACTGTAAAAACGAAAACGCATCGCAACTAATTCTAGTAAAAGTTGGAAATAGAGTTTGATGGACTTTGCTTGTTTGCGATGGATTTCGCTGGATACTTTATTTGCGAAAATATAAATAAGTGCAAACTTATTTCTGGCAGAGAAATAAGAAAAGAGAAAAGTTATAAGTACAGCTGAAGAAATCGTATTGTGTCACGAAAGCGTGTGAAGTTTGTAAGAAAAGCGAAAAATACCACGAAAGTAAAGCTAAAAAAAACAAAATAAAGAAACACTACAAATAAAAGCGAAAAAGTGGAAAAGAAATTGTTAAGGACTATGTAAAAAAAAAGAAATATGAGCGGTAAGCGAATGAAATTGAGTCGAAAGTCTAAAATAATATCAAAACTGTCATGACAGGTGTCGCCACTAGTGACGCAAGTGAGTAGATAAAAAGTAAATGCGTTGGCGTGAAAAGATATAGAAATGTAATACCTGCTGCAATACTCGTAAATATTATGAAAGAAATGGAAACAAATACAAATAAAAATGAGTGGTACAAAAAGAGGATAGATAAGTAGAGCTCTAGCGCTGTTTGCTCAAAGAATAAAGTATAAAAAATATTCCTAGGAAGAATAAGCACTTTTTATGAAGCAGCTAGTAAATATCTGGCGTGCGCTGCTCTACCTTTAAGGCAAAGTATTTTATACTAACGCCTTCGGCTACACATAATTTTTTAGTTTTTCCAACTTCTATAAGAATAAATAAATAATTTAGATTTGCAATACGAGAGCAGGCGACGTATAACTGAACGCGAAAGTAAAGTTTTCTATTATGGGGAGTTTTTATAAAAGAAAGAAATGCATTCACAAAATGGTATCTGTGAAATTTCCGACCTTCTAACAGTAAGTAAATAAGGAAGAAGCAGAAAATACTATTTCTGCGTTTTTCTAATAAGAGGATATAAAATTTGTATAAACTAGATCGTGATCTCAGCTGTAGTGTCTCGATTTGGAAGCGTAAATTTTTATTTTAATGTCCGGACTAAAATGCACTTTAATAGGGTAATTTTTCCTCAGAAACACTACTCCTTGAGTACCCTAATCAAATGCCGCATTAAATCAGATCTTGAAGACGAAATTTAGAAATATCTCTCAATAACCATTTTTTATAAAAAATGATTCTTGTTGGGTAATTTTTCCTCGAAAACGTTATTTCTTGCGTCCCCAACTCAAAGCTGGCATTAAATCGGATTTCGAAAACGAGTTTTAGAAATATCTCTCAAAAACTAATTTCTTATAAAAAGTACTTTTTTATAATATTATTATATATATATAAAATAATTTTTTATAAAAAAAAGTTGTGTTGGTTAATTTATAACAAAAAAAATATGTATAAAAAAAATTTATTGAAAATATTTATTTTTAGTATATTTTATATAAATATACATATTGAACATGCCAAGACGGATTTTTAAACACAATTCTCAAAAATTAACAAAAATTTTACTTCTTGAGTACCCAACTCAAATCCCACATTAAATCATATCTTGAAGACGAAATTTAGAAATATCTTTCAAAAAATATTTTTTATAAAAAATGCTCTCTGTGAGGTAATTTTTCCTCAAAAACGTTATTTTTTGAGTACCCAACTGAAATCCCGCACTAAATCGGATTTCTAAAACGAGATTAAATTTTTTTTTATAAATAAAACATATTAAATTTTTTTTTATAAATAGTTTTTTATAAAAAGTTTTTAGTTGAAAAAACAAAAGTATTTGTATATATATTTTACATATTTGTACTTTCTGAATATGAGCGCGCCCAAATAAACTTATAAGTGGCTCATCAAGAAAACGTTGCGGTTTTCCACCAGAGTTATAAAATTTATTATATTTCGAGAGTTAGAAAATTTATTATATTTCAAGACATCTACCAAAATATTTCAGAAAAACACCGGAAAGGTGAGATGAGCTAATTTGAACGTAAGTACCTCAAAAAAAGTATTAATTTAATTATTAGTTTCCCAAAAAATCTCTTCAGATAATAGAAGAAAAGTTTAAAGGCTTAAAAGGTCTGCCTAAAAATATTTAAAAATATTAGTAGGACTAACATAGTGAAATTTTGCGAGAACAAATTAGTGCGTTAATGGGTTAATATTCCAAGAAATGGAAGAATAATAAAATACCGTCCAACGTCGTCTTAGAATTCTGCATCGGTCAAGATTTGACTGCATTATTCAAATTTTCAATAAACTTCTCTTCCCAAAAATCAAACAGGCGCTTTAATGCCACTTGAAGGGCGCTAGATTGGTAATTCAACCATTTCACCTACTTCTCCAAAAAAATTTAAGAATAGCACAAATAATTCCATTATTTTAATTATCTTTATAAACTCTTTATGTACCGCTATTTTCTTTAAAAATTATTATTTTTCTTTATTATATTGTTAAAACTCTCACCAAAAATATGTAATAAAGTTTTGCGAAAGTAAGACCTATTTGCAAGTAATTATAAGATTTTATAAATTATATTAAATTTTTAAAAATATTTGTTCTAAAAAAGTTCGCATAAAAAAGTTTACAAAATTTATTGGCGCAATAAAAATAATGAAATTTTTTGAGGTCTTTCAATTCGATCCAGCTCACGTAAATTTTAATATTTTTCTTAATGCACCGTATTACAAGGTGGCGCAAAATTAAGCATCGAGTTTTATTTTTTAATTACATCTTTACTAAATAAAAATACAAAAATATTTTGAGTGATGAAATTCTTTTCTTGCACCTCTACACACTCCAACGCTTGTCTGTTTGCATACTGCAGCTGTCTAGTTCACAAGTGTCAAATATGATTGACTCGCGATGCCATTTTGTTAAAATTAAAAAAATCCGCCGATGGAGTGATTAATTTTGCGCCACCTTGTATGTGTATATGTAGCTGGACGTTTGGCTGAGTTGTTCCTCCAGTTTATGGGGTGACGATTGTTCCACAAAATGGAGGGACTTACAATTTTATATCGCCTCTGAATGGCAGACGATTTATGAGAAGCTTTTTCCATGACAGAATTATTCGCTTAGGTTTGCCATTGATGCCAAAGGGTGATCGCTAGTAGACTAGTAAATCTTGTGTTTCATACGCTAAGTGGGTTTCGAACACAGGTGGTAGTTAGAACGGAACTCGGATGGTAGTTAGAACGGAGCAGGATTTCTGCGTCATAAAACTAGTGATGGCCTCACAGGGTTAAGTTAAAATATATTATCTCAAAACCCTGAGTCACTGGAGCAATTTGGACATGACTTGTAGAGATTGTTGTATGTATTTTGTAACATCAATTTTCGTGCAGCACTACCCCCAATGAATCTGAAGTAAAGAGTTTTCCAATAACAGGTGTTATTGGTGAATGGATTCTGCTATCGAGAGATGATTAACGATTTTTTATGGCCGGAATTGGATGGCATTGATCTGGACAACGTTTATTTTCAACAAGACGGCGCTACGTGCCACACAAGCAAAGAAACCATTGATCTTTTACGGGAAAAGTTTCCTTGTGACTTTTTTCTTTGGGGCCACGTGAAAGAGAAGGTCTACGCCAACAGCCCATGGTCGATTCAAGACCTCAAAGATGGAATTCGTGAGACTATCGAGGGCATAGCGAGTCACTTTGCAATTCGGTTATGAAAAATTTTCTGAAAAGGATATTGTCCTGTAAGCGTGGTCGTGGTGGTCATTTGCCTGATGTTATTTTCCACTATTAACGGCATCCCTTCCTCTTTGTAATGACATAAACATCCGATCATTTATATTAAAAAATTGCATTTTTCTTTGAATGTCAAAATAACACCTCTGTTTGGAAAACCCTATGTAAGGTTTTCCAGCTAGAGAGCCTGTTTTAAATATATCTATTCACTTTAACCGCATTTGTGAACTAAACAGCTGCCAATATAGCAATTTTCATTACTCAAACTATTTTTTTTACTTAGTAAAAAAATTATTTAAAAACATATTTAATGAATAATTTTGCGCCGCTTATTTAACCCTTAAAAATAATTCTGTATTGCCACATATCTCCTTTAAGCCTCGAAAACCAACCTTGGTATATTTTACTCATCTCTTTCATATAATACCATTCGCTAACGCTACTGCAGTGACAGATAGCAGATATACTCAGGTAACAGACCCCTCCACACTTGTGTCGGCCTCACCTACATTCTTCAATTGCGATGATTGCAACCAACCCGATGTGAGTTAGAAATGAAAGAATATTTCTATTAGTTAGCAATTGGCACATACAAAAATCAGGTAATTTTTACTTAAGGGTAGCAATAACAGAATATTTCCAAAAAATGGTTTATGGGCAAAATTATAACTGGTGGAAAATAAAATATTCGCAGTTGAATAAATTCAGAAAGTTTTAGAGATTGAGCTTGATGAGGAAATATATGCTGATCCAGTTTAATATCTCTACATTCCTGATCCTAATCGAAGAAATCATAGAGTAAATTCGAGAAATTGAAAGAAAAATAAGATTCCAAAAAGAAACGGGAAAGACATTTTAGAGACCAAAGGCAAAGGGGACACAAAATATCTTCTAGGTCGAAGTGTCGGCTATTGGGCACACTACAGTTACACAGGCAAAACCAAATTCATTGCTCTTATGGTTTTTGCTCTACTGCTACTATCTGTTCAATGTGCCTTGCATTGAAGTGAAAAAATTAGCTAAACTTTGCTTTAAATTTAGATGAGGTGTAAGGAAAACCTAAAAAGGAAGTGTCCAAAGAGTGAAGTTTTCCAAGCAAAAACTAAAAGTTCAATTTGGCTAGTGCAAATAAGAAAAAAATGTGAAGTCTAAAGTTGATTTGCTTACAAACATAACACACACACTCTCACCCACCAAAGAGTCAACCAAATAAATATTCACTTGAGGTAAATAGTTCCGAAAACTTTACCACCTTTGCATCCAGTAGGCCAGCAATTTGTGCCCATTAAGAATATTTGTACAACTACAACAAAAACACTTTTATCACATTCAACGAGCCAATGTGTGATATGAAATTAATTTGCCATCCAAGCAATAATTAATTACGTAGGGGCGTTTGTAATGAGTCTCTCGATGCCATCACCAGCAGCACTGCAACGAGCGGTGGAAAGAGAAATGAAAACCAAACAATAGCGCACCATGAGCAGAAAGTTTAAGTTTTTAGATGAGGTTGGAAAATTTACAGCAGTGTGACAAAAACTATTTAGTATTAATTAACATACATAAATTCAATAAATATATAAAAAATAATTAATTGCTTAATAGCGTGAATTATTTCGGAAATATTTACTCTAAAGACTTTTTGTAGCGGCTTTTAATTAAAAATATTTATATGAAAAACATGAAATCCCATTAATAAAGACCCTTAATATATTGCATTTTAATTACGAATATAAATTTCCCATTAAACGAAGTAAAACATTGCACACCAAAGTTCAGAGTGAAAAACTTTATTGTAGTCATGAAAAAGCGGTTAAACAATTGAGCAGAGATGAAAAATATATTTCATGGAGTAATAAAAAAATTATTAGCAAAAAATGCAAACACCATAGTGAACGGTCAAATGTCATCGAAATGAAGAAATAAAGCTGGGAAATGTATGCGAAGTTTATGGAAATCAATAAATGTCATACGTATGTATGTACGTTGCATATTAGGGTGGATCTCATTATTATGTTCAACTCTTTCACTGCAATCGCCGTGGAGATGCTACGAATACGAATGCTAGCTGCTAATATGAAGAAATTTCTATCAGTGAATATCACAGAATCTATATGATCACCCAAGAACAGTGTCTTCGGGAGCAAGAGAGCGGTTCCGCGTCATTTGTTTTGGACATTATCGTAAATTTTTCTGAAAATTGGTTTATTTGTAGGCTTCAATATGATAAGAGGTAAACTGCAAATATTATAAAAAATGATAATTTAAGAATTTTTTGAATTGAAAATTTTGATATAGAGTTTTTTAAAGTTGTTGTTGATATTAAAAAATTGAATTTTTATATTAAAATTTGTATTAAATGTTACCTTACTTACAAAAAAAAAAATTTATATAAATTGTAATTAATACTCGGATCACTTGAAAAAGTTTGCTAAAATCTATATTAATATATGATCCAAATATATTGAACATTATCGCTTGAGAATAAGAAGTACCTAAACTGGTAAAATTGTTAGAAAAAACTTGTAATTTTGTGATTTATTAAATGTTTAAAATTTTTTAAAGATGTTGCTTCAAGCATTTTTTTTTAATTTGGAATAAACTTTTTTTGAATAAAATTTTTTTAATATAGTTTTATTAAAATTTGTATTAAATTTTTTTGTTAACTGGACATATTAATTAAATTTCTTTTATATATACACATATATCATTGGCACGTACACCCTTTTTGGGTGTTTGGCCGAGCTTCTCCTCCTGTTTGTGGCGTGCGTCATGGATGATGTTCAACAATTGAAGGGACCTACAGTTTCAAGCCGACTCCGAACGGCAGATATTTTTCACGGGGAGCTTTTTTTATGGCAGAAATACACTCGTAGGCTTGCCATTGCCTGCCGAGGGGCGACCGCTATTAGAGAAAACTTTTTCTTCTTTGGCGTTTCACCCAGATTCGAACCTACATTCTCTCTGAATTCCGAATGGTAGTAAATTTCTTTCTCCGAAAAAAAAATTTGTATTTCACAAAAAAAATTTAAAAAAAAAAACAAAACAAAAATTATTATTTTTTCTGGTCTGTAAACTGTTAGCTATTAAGCTATGTTTTGCAGAAGCAAAAGGCACGTTGTTTAACGTTAGATGGTTCACGATTTATTAAATATAATTAAAAAAATAGCATAAAGTTACAGAATAATTATGGAAAGCGATAACGGATAAACATAAAGGAGACTTAAAACAGTAAATAATATATAATCTTACACAAACAAATTACATTGTTTTTTGAACTTTTTAGAGATGATTTAAAATTCAAAAAAAAATATTAAAATTTGTATCAAACTTTTTTTTTTAAATAATATTTTTTAAATTAAAATATTTATTAAATTTCGTTTACTATTTAAAAAAAAATGTGTTAATGGTATTCAATTTTTTACCTTTGATTCTAAGTAAAAATTGTTTACTTCTAAAATATTTTATACTCAAAACAAAAAGATTTTATGAAAATTAAAAATTTTTTTATTCTTTTAATTTCTGATCTGTAAACATATTGAATTTTTTTTTACTTTTGCTTAACAAAAATTTATTTCACAAAGATACGTTTTACTTTAGAGCTAGAAAAAGTTCATTATTTTTTCTGGTCTGGAAAAAATTAATTTTTTCTTTACTTTTTAAAGATGATGATTTAAAATTTAAATAAAAATTATTAAACTTTATATTCAAGTTTTTTCACTTAAAACAATTCTCTTAATTGAAATATAATATTTATTAAATTTCGTTTACTATTTAAAAAAATATTAATTGTATTAATTTCTTTCTACGTTTTTTAAGTAAACTAAAATTGTTTACTTCAAAAAATATTTTTTAATAAAAAAAATTTCAAATTTTCGTAAATTTTAAATTTGTATAAAATGGTTTTTTATTTTTTTTTTTTAATTTTGATAAAAATTCTTTTTTTTCAATTTTAAAAATATTAGTTATGAATTTAATTAATTTTAAAAATATTATTTAATTATCGATTTAATTAATTTTTTTAAATTATTATTTTTACTTGTAATAAGTTTTTGTTTACATTTTAAATTAAAAATTAAAAGTTTGTTTTCTTTTTAAAAAAATTTGGTAATGCAAAGTTTTATTAAATTCCTTTTACTTTTCAAAAACATTTTTATTACATTTTTGATAAATTAAAAAAAAAATTCTTTACTTTAAAATAGAAATTTTTCCCCAAAAATCGATCAAGTTTTTGAGGAAAATTTTTTTTGGGAATTTGTTTTATATAATGAATTATGAAATCATTAAAAAAAAAAAGTTTAATAAGTAAGTTGAATTTTCATGAATTCCTTTTATTTTTAAAACATTTTCAATGCATTTTTGTTAAATAAAAAGAATTAATTTCACGGTTTTTATTTTCATTACTTTGAAATAAAAAAACATTTAAAAATGTATTTTTTTTTTTTAAGTAAAGAAAAACAACGTCTTCAATGCAATTTTGTTAATTTAAAAAAAATTTACACTTTTTGATTTTGTTTACTTCAAAATAATAAAAAGTTTACAAAAAGTTTGTCAAATTTTTGGGAAAAATTCTTTTTGGTAAAAATGTATGAAATTTTCTTTTTTTAATTTTTTAAAACATTTAAAAACAAAACAATAAAAAGCATCCGCCGAGTATATAATAGCTATACTCAGTAATCTCTGCAAGCTTCCGAGTGGGATTCCCATAACTTTTCGAGTTAAACAGTGAGCGAGATTTGTTTAACCGCTTATTCCTTCACATTAGTTTGAAAGTATATCAGTATAATAATAAAAGGAACTAAGATTTTTTTCAATATTTTTTATTTAGAAAAAAATAACTAAAAATATAACACTACAAATTCATTAAATAAAAAATTTGCGAAATTGTTGCATTTAGTTCATAACTTTGCGCGAAATTTTCTTCGCCGCATTCCATTTAAGAAAAAGTGTACAGGTTCAGGAAAAAATAAATACTTTTTGTGCTTTTAACATACTACGCAAACTCCATTTTTATTTATAGTGTTGAAAATTGTATTAGCAATTAATATACGCACTGTATTTATGTCCAGAACCTGCAAAATTTACACTTTAAGCTCCTGTGCGACTGAATACTGATGGCCATTTTGATACACACGAAATCCTCAAAGCATTAACACCCTTCATTGAAAAAAAAACAGAAAAGTGCTGTAATATTTTTCCTCCGAATTATCTTTTTGTCTACTGTCTTTTGATGATATAAAATATTTCAAATAGTGTCACTAAAATGAAGAATTGAACAGTCAATTATTTTGCATTTCTGCCCAGTTTGTAAAGAACGTCTCACATTACTCAGAACCATCTTAATATACATATGTATCGTACATACGTATCTATTTTTCTAAAGTATTGAAGTAAACTTTTCGGGTGCAAACACATTACTTTTGCAACTTAGTAAAAAATTCACCAAATGACAAAAAAGCAGCAAAGAATCAGCAAAGGCTAATGGCATGATGAATGTCCTGTAAGGAAGTGGTGCGTCAGCAAGGAATGGCTATCATAAATAAATAAGGCGTAAATGCAAATGGACTCTGCATGGCGACAGTGGAAAAATGAAAAGAGAAAATAAATTCATAATCATCAGAAAAATTATGACATTTCTCAGAAATGCAGATGAAAAATAAAAATAAGAATTTAAGCGAAAAAAAGTACTTACAACCGGGCGGAAGTATATAAAAAGGTATCTCTTACCTACGAACATGCAATAAAAACAAGGAAATAATAGTAAAAAAAAAATTGTATGCTTTCTAGACTTCCAGTGGCCAACAGCAATTGCCCGGCGGCGTCATTTCAGCCACTCAAAAAAAAAAATAAAAAAAAACAGGAAAAGTGCCTCATAAACAAACTTGCTAGAGTCGCACAGAAATTTTACAAGGAAATAGAAAAGAAGAAGATTACAGGCAGTAGCAGCGCGAAAGTGACGGAGCAGAAGTTTGATTATCACTGGCCACATCACAGAAAAAAAACGAAAAAAAATTGCGTAAGCCGCGTAACTTACGAGGCAGCATCACTTTTGCAACCTCCACACCATACCACTTCCATGAGTCACTCTCATCTTATCTGTCTACTCATTTTGTTTTTGCTTACACACTCATATTGTAGGCGTTCGTGTTTTACTGTTTGGGCAATAAAAGGTTCTACCACAAATGTCAATTTATCATTTCCGCTTTCCGCGTGGATTCACAAACGAAATGTTTTGAATTGAAGTGGTGGGCTGATGAAAGCATTGAACCTAGCTTGAGCAGCTAGATGAGAAGGAAGGAGGAATGATCATGGGTTAGTGCCTTATGCGTTAAAAAAATAAAAAAAAAACATTTTCTATTTGTTTTGATAAAATATTGATAAAGTAGTAGAGTTTTGGGGGGGGCGAAAGTTGTGCAGTTTGCAAAAAGTATATTTTTGGATGTATGGAAAAAACTAAGGTAACTTCTTGGTGAAGCAGCTTTCATTGGACTTAGTTTGCCCAAAAATACAAGGTGCTGCAAATGGCGTCGTACATCCATCGCGTGAACTAAAAAGCTGCAGTTGGTCAGCTAGAAACAGACAAGCAATGGAGCGTGTAAAGGTCAAAATAAAAATTTTCATCACTTAAGATAATTTTTTTTTTATAAAAAAGTTACTCAAAAACAAGATTGGATGATTAATTTTGCGCCACCGAGTAGAAGGTGTACAAAAAATTTCCGCAGCACCGTCTGTGTATTGTGGGTTATAACGGCAACAAACAAGTGAAAAGTCTAGTCAAATTAGATGCTACATCGAAATTCCCTGGACCAGAGCAACTTTGCGGGCATACCAAAGCCCATATAAAGGAAATGATCAACGACTAAGAAGATTTTTTAAATATATCTGCGAGACGAACATGAAATCACAATCGGCAAAAGTAACTAAACTGAGTAAATATCACGAAGAATTGGTCTAGGATGGGCCACTTTTGGAAAGCTCAGAGATAAAATAAATCTGCCTATATCAGCAACGACGCGCTGTGGAGATCAACAAACGAGGAAAACATCCTATGGAAAATCACATGCAAAAAATAGGTCAAACGCTTAGAAAACCATAAAGTAGCATCACGTGAATGACACTGGACTGGAATCCGCAAGGGAGCAGAGATCGCGGTAGGCCAAAGATCACTTGGCGAAGGTCGATATTGCGCGAACTAGCAGATGCCGACATAACAAGGGACGGCGTAAATACAAGAGAGTCATGTACGAGAGTCTATGCTCCTGAGCAGAGTGAACAAGGGTATACAAAAAATATGCCGTTATTACCAATGACTGCGAAACGTTTGCTCTTACTAACAGTACTGAAGAAGAAATTGCGCGTGGCTCAAAGAATTGTGGAAAGTTCGATACTGGGCGTAGGCAGAAGACACAGAATTTCAAATGCAACCTTCAGATAGAAAACAAGAGTTGCCGATGTAAACGAAAGCAAAATGGAGATAAGCTGGTCGCGTAACTCGCTTTATGGCTAACAGATGGACAAAGAGAATCCTAGAAAGGAGATCACGAGAAGACAAGAGGAAAATTGGAAGACCGCACACAAGATACCGCGATGATATTAAAAGAAAATTGAATAAAAGCAGCACAAGATAGATAAAAATGGAAACCAACGGAAGCAGCTTATGTTAAAGGGTGGGCGTAAACAGCTGGATAATGATGATGGTACTGGTGAGGAAGGCGCGGAATTAATATGACACTGGATGCAACACCCAGAACAGAGCCAGGCAAAGCTATGTATGCTTGTATGTATCAAGTAGGCTCCTAATCCTGGTTAGAGACATTGTAGGCCTCGTTATCATTTCAGGAAATTCGGATTAGCAGAAACAAGCGTCTATTGGTTTGACGAGTTGGACAATGAAATACTAGCATACGTCCTTTTCGAATGTTTAGCTCTCGCAAGGCGACTCCGAAATTGTTGGTTAAATAGAAGAAATGACCTGAGGAAATGCGCGAATTCATTAGAATCCTTCAATTATTGGCTCATGGTCAAGCGCAATAGACCACATCAGAGGTCAATGGGCCTCTAATTAGCCAATAAAAGACTAAATTTCTGCAGTTTGCTCAATCTTCTTCTGCTTCTTGATTGGAAAGACTTCGGAACAAATGCTTTATATGGAAGAAAATTCTTAACATCTTTAAAAAAAATTCAAAAAACAACAACATACATATTTCAGCGACCTCAAACTACAATTTATATATTAAAACTGAATGGGCTTTCAAAGGCGTTTTTCAAAAATTCGGACTAAAAAGTTTAAAATTTTTGTGAGTTTTGCAGCAAGTTTGGTACTTTATTTATAAAGCTTTTGTTATACAACGAATTATATTTTTATAAAAAATTTACTAAATTTAAATACTAAAAATTTTGCGAATATTGTAAAAATATGAAATGGATTAATAATTATGAGCCCACAAATATATTCGAATCTTCTTTTTCTTTTGGTGAAGTGAATTTTTTATTAAATCTCAGGCAGACCAGCAGAAATCTATTTTTCTGGGTGCAAAATATTATTTGTTTCTTCTGAATTCGATGAA
Source organism: Anastrepha obliqua (assembly GCF_027943255.1). Taxonomy (NCBI): domain Eukaryota; kingdom Metazoa; phylum Arthropoda; class Insecta; order Diptera; family Tephritidae; genus Anastrepha; species Anastrepha obliqua. Next base: position 86,626,069 of record NC_072895.1, on the reverse strand, counting down.
GAACATCTCAAATCACTTTTGGAGAAGAACCATCTCCAACCAGTCGTGAATTGGCGGAAAAAATGAACTGCGATCATAAAACGATTCTCAATCACCTTCAGTCAATGAGATTTATGGAAAAATTGGGAGCCTGGAAGTCTCACGAGCTCAACGAAAAAAACAAAGAATCTCGCTTTCAAATTGCTTCTCAGTATCTCGCCCGCTATCGACGAACATGCGGTCATAAACAGCACTTTTTGTATCGAATCGTCACGGGAGATGAGTGGATATACATCAATATGAAACAAAGAATACCACTGGAAAAAATAGCATTCTCATCAAACTAATTGTTCGCGCCCCTCTTTATAATTCATCGACGCCGCCCCTGTACTTCCAATTGTCGTTACAGCTATCAAATTTACATTCACACTCTCTCATCACTGCAGTTGTTGTTGTCGTCGCTAACGTCGCTATTGTCTTCGCTGGAGCTCCCATTTACTTACTTCCACTATCTTCGCACCTTTCGTTATGCATTGTTTTTGCCCAATAAATTACAGCATTAGCATAAGTTTGTCGTACTATTCTTGCTCATTGTATTTTTGTCCTGCTATTTCAGAAAATCATACGATATGTGACCTTCATATTGTAACAGGTAAAATAGCAGGACCTTTCCAATATAACATAAGCGTCTTGGCTTATGCATAAATTTAAATTAGTATTAAGAATCATTCTATTGTCAGAGCTCAATAAATAAACGTCGTGAAATTTTTAAGCGCTTGTTTTTTTTTATATTTAAAATCGTGAAAAAAGCTTCACGATTCACCACGGTCCTTCGAGCCGGATCTGACGATTAGATTTCGGCTTTTAATAATTTTAAATTTTTTTTGAACTTGTTTTTCTTCGAATAAAAAATTCTATAATGGATCCTGAGAATATCCTAGTGGATGAAGGCGCCACCGCAGCACCAGCCAATGTGAGTGAACCTAAACGAGAAGCATCGATGATACAGCGCAGCGTTCGAGTAAAAATTCATCAGCGTGAGAATCTCCTAAGACGTTTGCGTTCGTTACACCTCGGGGTTATCGAAAGCGACACTTTTTCGTTGCGTCAACTAACTGCGAAATTGGATTTGGTAGAGCGCCAATACAGTGCACTGGAGACATTACAAACTCAATTAGAGGAGCTGGATGAATCTCAACTAAATGAAGACCATCGTGTGATCTTTGAAGATACTTACATCGAAGCAAAAACCGCATTACTGGACCAATTAGAAGAACTGCAAAGAGTCCAGCCGCTCAGTCACATGAGTAGCACACAAGTGGAGCGGCAATCTACACATCGCATCAATTTGCCAAAATTGCAGTTAACGAAATTCAGCGGGGAGCAGTCGCAGTGGTTGGACTTCTACAATGTCTTTACCACCCTCGTGCACAACAACAAAGACTTGACAGAGGTTGAAAAATTTCAATACCTCAGGTCATGTCTCACTGACGAAGCCTCGCGACTAATACAATCACTCGAAGTGACAAGCAAAAACTACAATACGGCACTCGACCTCATAGTCAGTCGTTTCAACAATAGCCGTTTAATCTTCCAGTCACACATGCAGCAAATTTGTGACCTCACGAATTTGTCGTCATCGAATACATATTTGCTTCGCAACTTCATCGACACAATCAACGTCAATCTTCGGGCCATGCAGTCACTAGCAACTTCGGAACAAATCGGGGAAGCAATTCTACTACACGTCATAATAAGTAAGTTAGATTCAGCAACTCGAACAAAATGGGAAGAAGAAGTGGCCATCAACTGGAATTGCAGAAGTTCATCACCTTTAAATATACCAACTTGGGCAGACCTTGCTGCATTCCTTGAGCGTCGCTGCCAGACATTCAACATGCTTGAAACCAACAAGGCAGCCAACCAATGGTCAACCCCGATGAAAAAACCTTCGCCTAAAACCAGCAACAAATACGCGTTGGCAGTTGCGAATTCACACAACAGGTGCCTGCTATGTGATTCAAGCCCTCACCATAGCCCTTTCAGCTGTGAAAGGTTCATGAATATGAACCCATTGCATAGATATTTTCTTGTGAAGCGTCTTAGCCTGTGTTTGAATTGCCTGGGTAAGAACCATACTTCAAGCAACTGTCCGTCCAACCGTAGGTGTCAACAATGTAAAGTTAGTCACCATACACTGCTACACAGGAATAATGAAAGCGATGCTATACCGAATATTCGCACAAACAACACCAGTGGTCCGAAAAGCGAGAATGGCAACCAAGTCACCATGAAAGCAGAGCAGATCGGCGGCGATGTCATTCTTGCTACAGCCCGTATTCACTTGTGCAATTCATCGGGATCGTCACTTATTGTTCGTGCACTTTTGGATTCAGGATCACAGCTCAATTTCATAACAGAACATATCGCACAACATCTTCGTCTTCCACGGATCAAACGAAGCATTGAAGTTAGCGGCATAGGTGCCACCACGACAAAAACACATCAGCTTTGTTATGTAACTATGAAGTCAATTCACACCGAATATACTTCAAGCTTGGAAGCTGTGATAATTCCTACAATCACATCAAAACAACCAAGCAGCCGCATCATCTCGAAGGGGTTTCAAATTCCAAACAACATCAAGCTTGCCGACGAAAGGTTTAGCGAACCAGGTGGCATCGACTGCCTGATCGGTGCCGGAATATTTTTCGATCTACTACTTGTGGGCCAAATTAAAGATGACATCAGATATCCCATCCTTCAAAAGACCAAGCTAGGGTGGATCGTTTCTGGCACAGCTCCATCGGACTCATCGCATGCTACAAATTCATCATCATCGCTCACATCGTTGCCCACATATAAAACATTTCTAGTTGTGGAAAACCAAATAACTTTAGACAATTTGGTGGAAAGGTTTTGGACAGTGGAAGGATACAACAATCCACACAAACTGCTTTCAGATAACGAATTAGCCTGTGAGCAGTTCTTCAAGCACACTACGACAAGGTGCCCGACAAGCGGAAGGTTCATCGTCCGCCTACCATTTAAGGAAAAGCCAGTCGCATTAGGCCAGTCATACGACATAGCGTTTCGAAGGTTAGTAGCACTTGAATATAAACTCTCAAAGAATTCTTCTCTCTTAAAGAGTTATCGTGAGTTCATACACGAGTATGAGCAGATGCAGCACATGAAGGTTATCGAAAACGTCAAACAGGGCCGAAATTTCATTCCACACCACTGCGTTATGAAGACTGACAGCAGCACCACAAAATTACGAGTTGTTTTTGATGCGTCATGCCAAACCTCAAATGGGAAATCCCTGAATGACGTGCTTCGAGTAGGCCCTACACTTCAAGATGACATCTTCACGATTCTCACTCGATTCCGAAGTCACAGATACGTCTTGATAGCCGATATCGCAAAGATGTACAGACAGGTACTCGTTAACGACGCTGATGCTCCATGGCAATGTATCTTATGGCGCGATTCATCACAAGCTCCAGTAAGAATGTACCAGGTGCAGACCGTTACATATGGGACAAGCTGTGCCCCCTACCTTGCAACAAAATGCCTCCTGGAAGCAGCTAAAATGGAGTCTAAAGAGTTTCCGATTGGCTCAGCCATTACACTCACCTTTTACACCCTTTGCGCGTGCATTTACCTCGTGACGCGCATGGAGAAAGAAATCTCGTCCGCATTGCTTTGCGCAAAATCTCGTGTGGCTCCAACAAAGCAAATTAGTTTGCCACGGCTTGAGTTGTGTGCAACAATGTTATTGGCCGAGCTTCTACAAACCGTTGTTGCAATATTTTCACCAAACTTGAATAATATTCACTGCTGGACCGACTCAACGATTGTGTTGTGTTGGATTCGAGGGGAACCAAATCGGTGGACAGTATTTGTGGCCAACCGCGTCTCAAAAATCCAACAGTTGACATCGAAGTACAAATGGCATCATGTGCCATCCGAACTCAACCCTGCTGATCTTGTTTCTCGTGGCACAACAGTGGCTGGCATCCGGGAAAATCAACTTTGGTTTCAAGGCCCGCAATTTTTGAAGCTTGGTCAAGAAAAGTGGCCCAGATCCTCATTCGACACTGTTCCAGATGTACCTGAACAACGCAGACAACAAATAGCTTTAATCAGCGAACGGGAAGTAGATATCATTGCTGAAAACAAATACATAAATAGGTTCAACAAATTTCTGCGTATCTTCACGTATGTAAGATGCTTCATCACAAAGGTACGTAGGCCTTCGTTCACCCCTGAGGAAATAACCCAAACACTTGAACTAGTATGTAGGAGAATTCAGCAAATGTATTTTCGCGAGGAATATTCTAAACTTTTGAACAATCACCTCATTAATAAAAATTCTAGACTTGCTTCGTTGTCACCTTTTATGCATAAGCAACTAATACGAGTTGGGGGAAGAGTAAGGAACTCGACCCTAAGTTTCGATGCTAAACACCCGATCGTGCTGCCACATTCGCACCCCTTCGTATGCTCACTTATAACGCATGCACATCGCACAAACCTTCATGCTGGGGCTCAAACACTATTGAACATCCTTCGCGACAAGTTCTGGATAACCCGCGCACGGATAGTTATTAGGAAAGTTATTCACAACTGTATCATCTGCTACCGTTTTCGCCCAGTTGTTGCAGAGCAAATCATGGGAGCTTTGCCAACAAGCCGTGTTACCCCATCGCATCCGTTTGAAACTACAGGTGTTGACTACTGTGGTCCCTTATTAGTAACTCAAAAAATTAGAGGTCGTTCACCAATAAAGGTTTACATTTCAGTTTTCGTCTGCTTTACTACAAAAGCTGTGCACTTAGAGATTGCTCCTGACCTGTCGACCGTTGCATTCATCGCGACACTCAAGCGCTTCATAGCCAGACGAGGAAAGTGTCGCGTCATTGTCTCAGACAACGCAACAAACTTCATTGGAGCTAACCAGGAGTTACGAAAACTTCTTCAGTCATTCGTAACACAAGAACATATACAACGCGTTGAAGAATTTTGCAGAAACGAGGGGATCGAATGGAAATTTATTCCTCCAAGATCACCGCACTTTGGAGGTTTGTGGGAGAGCGCTGTGAAACTTGCTAAATATCATTTGCGCCGCGCTATCGGCTGCAACGTGCTATCACACGACGAACTTCACACCATCGTTTGCCAAGCTGAGGCCATAGTAAATAGTCGGCCACTAACTCCAATATCTAGTGACCCTAATGATCTTCGTTCGCTTACACCGGGCCATTTCCTTATCGGCCGAGCTCTTCTAACCGTTCCTGAACCAACAATAGCCAGTTCAACTATGTTAGGCCGCTATCAAATCATCCAATACATTCAGCAGCAATTCTGGCGTCGTTGGCAGGAAGATTATTTAAAGGAGCTGCAAAAACGTTCAAAATGGAATACTGCCTTACCAGATCTCAAGGTGAATGACTTAGTGCTACTAAAGGACGAGCTTTTACCACCACTTAAATGGGCCATGGGTCGCATTACAGCTACTGTGCCAGGTACTGATGGTAAGGTTAGAGTAGTAGAAGTGAAAACAGTCAATGGCGTTTACAAACGGGCCATAGCAAAGGTATGCAAACTACCAATTGAAAATACAAGTCCACTAGAGTAACATTGAAAGCTATGCTTTCAAGGGGGGGAGTATGTTCGCGCCCCTCTTTATAATTCATCGACGCCGCCCCTGTACTTCCAATTGTCGTTACAGCTATCAAATTTACATTCACACTCTCTCATCACTGCAGTTGTTGTTGTCGTCGCTAACGTCGCTATTGTCTTCGCTGGAGCTCCCATTTACTTACTTCCACTATCTTCGCACCTTTCGTTATGCATTGTTTTTGCCCAATAAATTACAGCATTAGCATAAGTTTGTCGTACTATTCTTGCTCATTGTATTTTTGTCCTGCTATTTCAGAAAATCATACGATATGTGACCTTCATATTGTAACAGGTAAAATAGCAGGACCTTTCCAATATAACATAAGCGTCTTGGCTTATGCATAAATTTAAATTAGTATTAAGAATCATTCTATTGTCAGAGCTCAATAAATAAACGTCGTGAAATTTTTAAGCGCTTGTTTTTTTTTATATTTAAAATCGTGAAAAAAGCTTCACGATTCACCACTAATCACAGAGCTTTATCAAACTTACTGACGTGTCATACGAATTTTTATTAGATGAAATTTACAAGCAGCTTATTATTAGTTGATATCGCGTCGTATTAGGGCCAAAACAAATGTTTTCCAATGTTCTCTACTCGCTTTCGTTTTAATTTGGGTCTATGAGAGAGATTAGTTCATTTCTAAAAATTCTTCGTTAAGGCCATATCGCCAAGATTCTTTAGGGAATCCCTTGCAACGCGTTCATGTGAGTTCCAGTCCAGTGACATTCTACTTATGTCGGTCGCTAGCTTGCGCAACATTTGGCAAATCCAATTCCATTTCCATTCTCGTATTTCAATATCAATTGATTTTTGTCTGCTTCGATTGAGGAGCTTTTACTTTTGCATCCACTTTAACTGCTAATTAACCTTCTTAACTATGTTTTTTTTTAGATACATTCACTTTTCTCGTTTTCGCAGAACGATTTCAAGTTTTTGTTGTGCGGACTATAATTTTTGAGGTATTATATTAAAAAGTTTCGTAGGGGTTACATTTGATAGACCCTTCAAAATTTGTAAGGCAAAAAAGCAAAAAAACAGCTTAAAAATTTTTTCTAACTCGCAGCATCGGCTTTATTTCGCTACGATTTCCAGTTATATATATATAATTGGCGCGTACACCCTTTTTGGGTGTTTGGCCGAGCTCCTCCTCCTATTTTTGGTGTGCGTCTTGATGTTGTTCCACAAATGGAGGGACCTACAGTTTCAAGCCGAATCCGAACAGCAGATATTTTTATGAGGAGCTTTTTCATGGCAGAAATACACTCGGAGATTTGCCATTGCCTGCCAAGGGGCGACCGCTATTAGAAAAATGTTTTTCTTTTTTTTTAATTTTGGTGTTCCACCGAGATTTGAACCTACGTTCTTTCTGTGAATTCCGAATGGTAGTCACGCACCAACCCATTGGGCAACGGCGGCCACCGATTTCCAGTTATTGAGACAAAAATGATGATGCGGCGGTGTCACAGGTAGCGAAAACAGTCAGGAAGGTCAAAGCCCTATACAATTATGAATTTATTATAAGAATTTATTTTATTATATGATTTTATTCTTAAGGTTACCTGCTGTGCATTTCTGTATTATTGGATTTTTTTTTCCTCAAAAAGAGGAGATTTGTGTTGAAAATTTTATTAGTCGCTTGCAAAAAAAATTTAAAAAAATTTTTTTAAATAAAATCCAATAATACAGAAATACAAAAATACAAAAATACCCAGTAGGTAACCTAAGGGAAAGAATTTTTTTTTTTAATTTTACTATTTGGAACGACTATACATTACTTTAGGATTTTTACTCACTCTCAAAAAGAGAACATTTCACTACTATGCCAGTACAAAAAAAAAACACAAAAAAAAATTCCCATAAATTAGTGCACCACCCTAATGCGTGTATATGCTAATTTCCCATTAATGTCGTTTTTTCTCAAATTTACATGGCTCATCACATTTGTGCCGTTATTTATTTTTATACATACACACTAACACGCACAAATTTTTATTACCGCGATTATTTATTACAAATATTTGCACAATTCTTTTATTATTGTTGACATTTGCCACTTCCTAAACTCGACACGTGCCACTATAACGGGGCTGTTTGCCTACAAACCTCCGATTATTGTTTTGCTTTCATTTTCACTTTAATTAATTTTTGGACGCGTCAACTATCATTTTACGCACACATACATACATACGTTTGCAAACATATAAATTCCCACGACATATACAAACTTAGCCAAACTAACACAATTTGCCATTTACATATAATCTTACTCACAGTCACACGAACTTAAATTTACCTTTTATATTATATTTATATTAGCATGCGCGTATATATCTATAACAAAAGCAACAATAGCCAAAGAGCACGCACTTTCCATTATTAACGACTGCTCGTTTTGTTTAATGAGTACCACCAAATTAAAACAGCTGAGCCAGGCCAAACAAGAGACAATCCTTTTTGTCATTGCCTGCATATAGGCGCGCCTCAGAATTTTATGTTTACAATTAGCTTTGTACTTTGTTATTGTATTCCGAACTGGATTTATTCTTCTCTTTTTTACGTAAAATAAATGAAATTTGGTGAATTTGCCGAATTTTCAACTCAATTGAAAATGTCCATAAATTCACTGCGCGTATAACTTTAATAAAAAAAGTGTAGTGGCAAAGTGGTTGAGTAAGCCGACTGTAGGCGTGCTAAGGGATCCAACTAGCGAGGCCAACAGCATTAGCGAGACAATAATACGATTCGCAATTTTTATTGCACACATAAATTATCTAAAAGCATATTGCGTTACACGAACTCAGATTAAATTAAATGAGATTTACAACTTTCCAGGGTGTGACCGACCAACGGATGGGAAGATGGGAATCAAGAAAATTTGGAATAACTCCGCATAGAGCAATAAGACAAGTTATTTATTGGTTCGAGTAATGTATGCGAGAATCATTTCGATTATTGGGCGTGTATATGTTTGTATGTATAGGTATTGGTTGTCCCATTTAGATCGTTTATTTTGAATTTAATGCAGAGTATTTGTACCTTGTCACGTTGGATTGACCGTGAAGCGAATTTAGTTCACGCACTTGTAGAGTGTCCCTGAGGAGGACGAATGAGATATTGCGATGCCATTATTTCTCGAGGAAACGAATTAATATACCGCGGCATGCTTGGGGAAGGCATATAACTGCTAAGATATAAGAAATAAAGCAAAAGAAATCCGGCTTTCAAACAAAAATTTTAGTTGAGCTTTGATTATAAAGTTATTATATACGATTTGGGTGCAGTGGGGGATGGCTTGCGCAACGAGCATAAATATAATACAGCGATTTAATCCAAAACGCTTAGAGCCTTGACAGAAAATCGTGTGAGAAAATCGGCATACGCATGAAAATCGTGTGGTAAATAAGGGACTACAGACTGCAAATAAAACTTTTAGAGAGTCAGTGACTAGTGCGCCAGGTGAAGAAAAATCCAGTAGCAAACACAGGATTTAGTTAAGACTTAAAGCAAATTTAAATGCTAGAATAGTCCGAAATAAACCTTTTGTAAGTGCAAAGAATAGAAGTAGGAAATTGCAGTTTGCGCGTAACAATCAAAGGGTGATTTAATTTTAAGGACCGATGTTGAATGTAAACCACACCTAAACATCAAGTTTGTTTCTGCATTTCATTTGACACTTTTCAATGTCAGACTAACTCAATTAGAATCATAGAAAAATACACAATCGAGCAACGGATTAAAGTTATTCAGTTATTCAAAATGCATATCGCGCACTTCGTGATTTTTTCGGTCAATTTAATCGTCCAAATGTGCGTACAATCGGAAAAATTGTGCAAAAGTTTGAGCAAACCGGGTCTGTAGGAGATGTGAAAACTCAGTGCATGCTCGTACAGCTCGTACTGCAGAAAATATTGCTGCTGTTTGCTATAGTGTGGTTGAAGAGGCGTCCACCTCAACTCGTCGTCGTGCCCAACACTTGCACCTCTCACGCTCGTCGTTGATCAACATTTTGAATAAAGACTTGCAAGGTGCAGTTGACTCAAGAACTAAAGCCTCTTGATCATTTCAAGCGTCGTCAATGGTCAGAATGGTGGCAGGAAATGGCAACAGTGAATGACCAATTTTCTAAGAAAATCATCTTCAGTGATGAGGTACATTTTCACCTCAGTGGATTCATCAATAAGTTGAATTGCCGCATTTGGGCGAATGATAATCCAAGAGGGATTTTCGAAAAACCAATGCACCCACAAAGAGTGATTGTTTGGTGCGGTTTATGCGCCGGCGGCATCATTGGGCCTTATTGTTGTAAAATGAGGCCGGTCAGGCAGTTACTGTGAATAGTGTTCGCTATCGTGAGATGATAACGAACGTTTTATGGCCCGAATTGGAAGATATGGATGTGGACGTGGTTTCAACAAGACGGTGCCACTTGTCACACAGCTAATGAAACAATGGCTCTTTTGAGCGAAAAATATGATGGCCGAATAATCTCACGTCGCGGCGATGTCAATTGGCCGCCAAGATCATGTGATTTGACACCGTTGGACTTCTTTCTGTGGGGTTATTTGAAAAAAAAGGTCTACATTGATAAGCCAGCACTAATTCAGCAGCTAAGGGATGAGATAATTCGGCACATTAACGGCATAGAACCTCAATTATGCCTCAGCGTCATCGAAAGTTTGGACCATTGGATGGAGGTGTGCCGCCGAGGCCGCGGCGTCCATTTGGCCGATATTTTGTTCCATGCTATACCAATATTAACATATTAAAGAGAAATGACAATAATTTCCTAAAAAAATTGTATTTGATTCAAAATCAACACCGGCCCTTGAAACTTAACTACCCTTTATATAAGACCCCACCATTTGGAGGACCGTACTTCTTAGGCCTCCCTACTTTCACTCTACACGAAAAACCTGACCCCTGCCACACATCAGCATGTATTCCGCCTAGTGTATAGTGCACCCAAATCACTCACCGCCATAAATACCCAGATAAACTGCGGGCTTAACCAAAAGCGCCCCTGCAAGAGGACTGTCGTAGTAGCGGTGGTCTTTAAAAAAGGCATTGGACACAGTCAGCCACTGCACGATGCTGGTTGATGTTATACAATCTACTCTCCCGCCTGGGATGAAGCGATTATCGGCAAACAATTTGAGTGGTCAGCATTCGTCAGTCATCTTTCGAGACCAAAGCTCAAAACAGAGGGGGGGAAAAGGTGTTACGCAGTTTGGTGTCCTTTCACCCTTGCTTTTCAACTCCTATATCGAATCTCCCCCAACAACCAGAGGGAGTTTACCTGGTTTTCTATGCAGTCGATTTTCGATAATGGCATCGGGCAATGACATCGATGGCTTGTGTTTCAAAGTGAATGATTTATCTCACTAGAATTTCTCGCTTTTTCACTGCTAGGATTCTGCAACTTTCCTAAACTAAATCGCCGACGATCCTCTTTACCACCTGGTCGAAAGAGGTCAAACTATAGCTAAAGGTAAAAGTCAGTGGCACACTAATATCAATAGAAAACAACCCCAAAATTTTCCGCGTACCTTTGATAGTTTCTTTTCTGCGTATACAACAACAATTGCTACTAAGGCCCAAAACCACAAATTGCATGTCGGCAGTACTTGGAGCAAAAAGAAATGTTGCTGGCGACATTTAAAGCAATTGGCCGTTTTTAAATTACGCTGCGACCGCCTAAATTACGGTCGTCTGGTACCAGTGATTCGCAGTGGAACAAACTTGAGATGCAAACTTTTAAAAATACTGCTATTCATGGTGCTCGTAGGTATCACCCCTGCAGACATTTGCTTGAGCCTGAGCCACCTCCCCCAGGCACGTCAGAAGACAACTCTTTAACTACTCTGACGAGATTCTGGACAAAATACAACTATAACTACTGATCCCGGGCATCATACAGACCAACACTTAACGACATTTATTGGGCGATCCTTACCGCCTTCCTAAACTGCCGACTCCTGAATGCCATTATTGGAGGCCAATCCCCCGCGACAGCAAGAAGCGCGTAAATTTGGCCCAATCGCACACCTCACGACACTAACCATTTATTCACAAGCTTACTCACCTAACATCACTCTCCCTTTGCACCCAACCCGCCGAAACAACACGTTTTCTGCTGAGTTAGACAAATACGACAGGTGACTGCATCGCACCGATAGGGTTTAGTAAGCTGATACAACAACAACCGTACTTTTTGCAGACGAGATAAAAATAAACTTAAATACGGAGTTGAAACCAACAAATTTTCGAGCTACTATAAAGCACGACGCTGGCAATGTTATGGATTGGGCATGCAGTCGCGATACCTTTATCGAAGAAGCAATGAACAAATATTTTTATTTAAAACGTCTGCAAGAAAATTTAGTTCAAAGCGCTAGAAAATTACAAACTGAAGACGACTTCCGCTTTTATGAAGATAATGACCCTAAGCACTTTGTTGAAACTTCTGCACATTCACCGTATTTGAACGCCATCGAAGAACTAAGCGTTCTGCGCCGATAGGTAGCTTTCCAAGCATTTTCCGTAAGTGTATGTCATCTTTCTGTGTGCTGAAAAAAACTTAGAATTTCCGGAATGAGTGAATTGCCATGCTGAGCGACAGTCAGGCGGCACGCAGGCGGCACGCAGGTCCTTGTCATCCTTTGAGAATAAGTTCTTGATGGTGCTTGAGTGTATTGAGAAAGTGAATCTGGCTCGCAGAAACGCATCTGGCTAACTTGGGTCCTAAGACACAGGGGTATAACTACGAATGCAGTAACGGACGCATTTGCAGGATAGGTTGGGACGTCTTAAGTAATAGAACTCGAGCCTTTTCTTGCTATGGGACAACACACCATCAAGGAGAGCTTAAGAATGAAAAGCTAAGGCTAAAGGAGGTTGGGGGTATAATCAAAAGAGGTTTAGAAAACTCATAATCCTAAGGATAAATAGAGAATGCTCACGAGCATTCTCACAGGCCGTTACAGACAGCGAAGTCATCTGCACATGATCGGGATTTGGTCTACTAATTAATATCGTTTCTGCGGCCAATCACAGAAGACTATAGCGCGGATAGGGGTGAGACATCTCGGCAATTGCAGCCAAAAGAAAGGCAGATACGCTCAGCCCAGCGACTCTCTCTCTCTACAACCGTTTTCAACTTGCTGCTGCATTATGCAATTAGAAATGATAACTCATACGATACAATACAAAACAGGATTGCGGCAGGAAACAGAGCATATTTCGTAGACCTCTTACAAGAGAATGGAAACTACATCTATACCAGTCAAAAATACAGCCAGTTCTCACATAAGGCAGTGAATACTGGGAAGTGACTGCTAAAGATGAATCGCATTTAACAGTATTCGAGCGAAAAGAGCTGCGAAGGTTGTTTGGTGTGCTACGACTGCAAGATGGTATCTGCCGGAAATGCTGCAATGAAGAATTACTGCAGATATATGTATGTATAATGGCGAGGACATCGTCAAATACGTCATGTCCCAAAACTGAGCGCATGAGTCATATTACGCTCATGAGAGATGGCCGCCCCCAGAAATCAATCGTGTCATATAACCCATAGCACTCAAGGCACGAAGACGTCCAAGAATAACACAGCTTGAACAAGTTTTAATGCACCTGAGCGCACTGGGTGTTAGAAACTGGAGAATTTTTACCGAGGATCGAGATTCATGGAAATGAATCGAGGAAGAAGCTGCCCACCTCGAGCTGTAAAGTTGTCTGTCCCATGATGATGATGATCAAATTTTTTCAAAGCATATAATTGTGCAATTCAAAGTAAGAGCGTTTAAATACCTTTACAACAACATCACTTTTATTAAAATCTGTGAAAATGTTTTTAAAATAAAAGGTTTTTAATTTTACGAAGATCTGGACCGCTAATAGTATCTATAAAACAATTTTGCCCAAAAAATTATTTATATACTTTTTAAATAGGTGGAACAGGCGAATCAGGATTATATTTTTAGTTTATTAGATATTTACACACAAAAATTATTTAATTTTTAATTTTAATTTTAAATAATTTTTTCCCAAAGCCCCAATATCAAACTTCGACTGGCTTCGAAAATCGCAAAGGCATAAGTATACCTCAATCTCTTAAAAGAATTAGTTTGGCCCAATACCCAAAAAAAGTTGATTTGACCGCATAGTGTAATTCATATATCGTATTCTTCTCTTGTCTTTAATTGTCTGCTACTTTGTGTAATTACTTTCCGTCCTCTAAAAATTTTGTCTTTAATGGATTAGGCAAAATTATTCTCTTAAATTTACTTCCTGCCCTTTTTCACATTTTAATTTATAGCCAGACATTTTCACTTTGTTTTCGCTATGTTCGCGCATTTGTATGTCTGAGTAATCCCTTTCAAGTGCTTTTGTGCATAAATACTAAGAAATCTTAAGCTTCGAAATTATTTTATTAACACACAAATTGAGGCACTTACTAGTGCATGTTGCTTTATCCCATCCCTTTTCGGCATTATTCCAGCTAAAAGCCAAAACTTTTGTTAATTTGGAAATTACTTAATTTTTCTACGAAATTGGAGTAGCTGGTTAGTGAGTAAAAAATTATTAAAGTTAGCGGGCGAAAATTACGTTATGAAGGCTGGCATAAGTTTTGGGTATTAATGAAAGAAAGAACTAAAAAAATCTGTTTTCTGTGTTTTTTTTTTCAGACAACTTCAGCTTCGTAGATATTCTTTTACTGGTGTAGCCTTATAAATTAGTATTGATTATGTTGTCCATCTTTGGGATTCAACATATATATATATATATATATATATATATATAAATACACTAGATTTCATAAGTCAGTACCCCATTTTATTTCGAAGTATTTCGCGACTAAAATTAAACGGTTTTCTTTATGAAATATTCAAATTCTTCATCTTTGCCGTTTATGATCGCGATTGAGTAAATTTTTTATCATTCTTGGATCGCAGTAGCAAATCAGCTCTTTACTTTCTCCGTTGGATCGTAGGGCAGGTACAGCGAGCGTCATTGGTGCACGTCTCTTTATAACCCTTTCAATTCCGCAATTCTGCGTGATAGGTCGCAAGTTACTCAAAACAAAGGTTTTTCCCTAAATTCCGTTCCTTAGAACTGCTTGCAGATGAAGATATTTTGGCCGTGCTACAAGACTCGACTGCACCTAATTTTAGCAGAGATGATGAAGAACGGGATCAAAGTTATCTGGCGTGGGAAAAGGACTGATAGTATAAACGAGAAAGAGGTAAATAACTACTAGAAAGGATTGCGCAGCGCTTCCTGAGTTAGGCAACGCGATGCAGATGAAGGGTCGGTGCGTCTCGGGGTAGATGGAGGGCGAAACTTATTCCATGAATAGGCAAATTAGTCCAAAGGAACTTCGGGGTAGTGAATTATTTCTTAACTCAGTTCCTCTCGGGCCAAGGATACTTCCGGAGATACTTATACCGCATGGCAAAGGAAAGCGATCTTGAGTGCATATACTGCGAAGCGTCAAGCGATGATGCTGAACACACATTTTTTAGTTCTGGCAGTTGACTTGCGGAAAGAGGTGGTCTGAGGAAGCAGAGTGGCGACGTCACACCAAGCCACATAATCAGCAAAATGCTCAAATATGAGGACAACTGGAACGCGGTAAAGAGATACATCGGGATTGTACTACGGAAAGATAGACCTCGACACAGTGCAACAAAGCGAAGCCGCACAAATAGAGACACAAGAAGACGAGCCTGTAGCATGAAAGCTGTCTAGAAATACGATGGACCCAGACGTGGGTCAATAGAATTGGTCCTTTATGGATGCCGTTCTAGGCGCTTCCGAAATATTGCAGAAAGTAATCCTCGGAAATTTTTCTCCCCAGTAGGAGATGATGGATTGTGGTCACACCACAGCACACGATGGTCGCGGTAAGTGCGAAGAATCTTTGAAAAAAGGTATAGTTTTCCGATCCAGCCTCTAATAAACACTGTTACAGGATCCCAGTGGTCGACCAATTTGAAAAGGAAAACTTTGCTGCCAACCATTTGTAGATACGCCGGCTGCTGAGGAAATTGCAAGTTGTTTTTAAATATTTTAAACGAATCTTTGGATCCATTTTTATTTCACAGAACGATGCAGTGAATATAGCGCCAACACAATTTGACCAACGACAAAAAGATGAAAAGAGGACATATAGAAGAGTTATATAACCTAAGAGATAAAGTTGTCATTGTTAAATGAATAGATTCAAAGTCAGTTTTGTTAGCCTCGACCGTATGTTGATGCAGTCTCGGGAATGAAGTTCGTCGTTAGTGCAAAGAGAAAAAAGTGTATCCAAGTCGCACGTCCAAATATGGTTCTTAAGTCTAAATATGGATATTAGCATTGTCAGTCAATGGGGTGTGCGGGCATTTGTAACCAACAAATGGAAGTTTTTCGGACATTTTTAAAAACCGAAAGCGGGCACTAAAAGTAATTATTCATTTCATACCAGCAACAAAAGCAGCTGAACTAGATCTGGCATTAACTCCTCTTAATACTCGGACAAATATTTTCATTAATAGTCCAGCGGCTATTAAAACAATTATGGCTTATTGCACTAACTCGGAATGTAATCAACAATACAGATCCAAAATAGATGAACTCTGCAGAAATGGGCAGGTCACTATTTACTGGATACCACGGCACAAAGGAACAGCAGGAAATGAGAGAGCTGATGAGCTCGCTAAGGTAGGTGTTGCCTTGTCGAGGTTGAGCACGTCAGACATATACACATCACTCTACTTTCTGCGGAAATGAGGAAATAGCTCTGGAAACGCAGTCGATATGGAAACACTAAACCTTATACAAAACTGCCAAAATTATGCTAAGGACCTGGAATACCAAAGCTGTAAACTTTATTTTATCACTGCCTAAGAAAGACTGAAAAATATTGGTTCGAGTGGGACACTGTCTCTCCCCACATCACGCAGCCAAAATGGGATTAGTCCAAAGCGATGCATGTAGCACTTGCATCAAAACGAATGCCAGGGTTACTTTGGAACATCTATTTTGCCAATGCCCTGCTGTCTGTAGGACTCGACAAATATGCATATCGGTCAACATATTTTTTATGCTTGAAGGATATTGCTGACAAAAGGCTGAACGGGTTGTTAACACTCACAAAGATGTGCATTATGAATTATATAAAATGATATAAATAATAAGTGGAACTCATTTCAAGTGGATGCATTATAACCTCCCAAATAACTAACTCTCCTGTTAAATAAATCTGGGCTATTTCAGACGATCCAACTGTTATTCATATAATCCTACAAAGTACACAGCAAAATCATAATGACCGCCAATCCTGTCCTGACCAGCTTTGCACTGGCTCACTACGATTCGTCGACAGTTTTCTCTTGATATTTCACAAATCTATGACATTTAATGTGCAAATAATTATATTGCCTCATAAAGGTGACACAAATTTTCATCATCATTCATGAATCGCTAGCAATTACTACAATAAAAGCTAATCAGTCTAATGCACACTCAATCTCTGTCCCAAAATCGTAGCAGACACACGCCCAATGCTAGTACCTAAAATCTCCCCCTGCCTTCTTAAAATCTTCACCTGCCTTTTAGCTGGCATTTTCCACCCTTCCGAGTATTTACATTCAATTAACTTTGCGATGTGGCTTCATCAGCCAAAAATTCCAACTACTTTTACGTTTAATTGAAAATTTAGTTGCCATGAATATTTTTGTGTTTTATTCTATTGAAATTCTGCACATTCCAAAGCATTTATGCTCATATTTTAACTGGCAAATATTTTTATTTTATTTGCACACTCCTTTTGTTCTTATTTCACTCGTTGTTGGCTCAGCAAGGCGTTGACAATTGCTGCTGTTGGTTTGGCATATTGCCTTTTGTTGTTTGTTTTTTTTTTTTTTGTGTTTCGTTGTTGAAGAGGCCGTTTTGGGTCTAGCATTTAATTAAAATTATGGAAATGTTGTAGGAAAAATCCTCGTACAAGCAAACATATATTTACTTATAAGCATTTAATATGTTTGTGTGTGTGTGCATGGATGTAAGGGCGCAAGTACCTACTCAATTATACCTACTCAACCTACGACTAACACACAAATCTACATATGCACATATTTTGAGATACAAATCTACCCTTAATAGCTTGCTTTTCAAACGCAAATCTAGAATTAAGCGTGAATTTACATATTCAATTGCATATACTCGTATGTGTGTGTGCATATATAAGTAGATGTCAACTCATCCATTTATAATATTTATGTGAATACTTGAAAGCTTACAACTCTCGGTGTTATGTGGCGTGTTGTGTGTTCCAAGTTGTCAAGTGTTTATTGAGAATTCCCAAAATTCAAATGCATATTTCAAGGCGCATTTCCGCCAACATGGCCAACAGCCGTTATTTGGGTTCTAGATGGGTTTGCAAGTGTGTGTCGAATAAATGTAAATAGCGCGGTGTATGCGCATATGTGTGTGTCAGTGTTTGTAAATTAAAGCGTGCATGTATGTGTGTGTGTAAGTGTGTATGGATTGGTACGCTTGTTTATGTATGTATTTATTTAGGGATTATGCAGCGGTTGTTGGGGCTTTGCGCGCTGTTATCAGCTGCTTAATGGCTTCATTTTGTTTATCTACAAATGTATGTATATGTTCATGTAGATACACATACACCTGCGTTCAAAATAATAGGAGCGTGCCGAATTAGCAAATTTGAATTATTTTTTTTACACTTAATTTTTTTTCTATCTTTTTTTTAAGTATAGTGCATTCTACAGCAAAAACCATAGCCAAGCTTTGTGCAAAAATTACAAAAAATAAATAAAGATTCAGAAAAAAACCAATACATCACTATTTTTATTTTTCTTCTTCTTTCACCTAGCTTTATCCTACTTTGGGTCGGATATCCTTGTGCGAAATCTCCAGTTCGCGCGGTCCTGAGTCGTCTCTTTGCTGTCGTTTCTGCATCGCATGCCCTTTTCAATAGTATTTTTCCAAGCTTTTAGAGGTCTGCCTGGCCCTCTTTTCGCTACCTCCATCTGCAACACTCGCCTCTCTGCGTGATCCTATGGCCTTCTCCTTACATGACCTTACCAGCATAGGCGGTTTTTTGGCGTTTAGTACTGATTGGAGCAACTTTATTGCTCCTTTTAATTTTTGTAGAATTTTGTTGTCCCACAGGATACCGGGGCTCTCCAGCTTTGCCATCCACATTGAATTCGGTGAGCAATTTCTCGTTCGAAGATGCCATCTTCGCTGTCATGCGAGCCCACGTACTTAAAGCTATCAACTATTTTGAGGAGGGCATTATTTATTGTAAGAGTTGGTATCACAACTCGCTGTGATAAAATGAAACTCGATTACTGCGGCCCTTATGCAGCTTACTCGTAGCCCATTCGATTCAAGAACGGTAACCCACCGATTCAGATTTTCTTGGAGGATGGTTTTGTCGCGTGCGAGACAGCATGCATACAGCAGTGCCGAAGGGAGGTTGCCTTCGATTCCATGCGTAAAGAAGCCCATCACCAGATTAAAGAGAAGAAGGCTTAAAGCTGCGCCTTGCTGTAAACCTACCTTAACGTTGAAGCTTTGGGTCAGCCCATTTGCAACTTTTACCTGGTAGGTGTCAATGACGTGTTTAATGATGGTTTCCGGGATGAGGTGTTTTCTTATAATAATTTTCAAATTAAAAACGAATTCGGGCTGTGCAGTTTTATAGCCCATTTAAGTCTAGTCTAATAAAGTGTGCATTTGAATTCACTCAAAAATCGCGTTATTTTGGAAATCGTTTTTTGCGAAAATGTCGGGCATGGACATCTGAAATGAACGTCTGGCAAATAGGTCGGAAAGTAAAACCATAATCACGGAATATCTAATATTTATAATTTGTCTTCACCCATACATATTAAATTTGTAAACAGAAAAATTCTAAAAAAAAAGAAAAAAATAAAAGAAAAACATTTAAAAAAATTTGTTTAGAAAAATAAGAAAACATTTTTTAAATAAATAAAACAAAAATATATAAATAAAAAAAAATTTTTCACAATTTCTGTAATTTTTTTACTGTATTAGATGACAAAGCTATAAATATCCTCGATATCAATTCCCCCTCCTAATATACATTTATCATTGTTTTTTAGAAAAATAATTTTTTTTTTGTTTTTTTGGAGTAAACATTTTTTTGTGTACTTTAAAGCTGCCTTTGACTCAATTTCTCGAAACCTTCTCATCTACAAGTTACATAATCTGAGTATTTTAACCAAGTTGGCAAGTTTCATTAGATACAACTCTGAACTTGAATAACTCATTCAAGGCCAAAACATCATAAAATACATCAAATCCCAACAAAATCGTTGGCTTGGACACGTAGAAAGAATACCAGAAAAAAAAAAGTTTAAAAAACTAAAAAACACGCTTTTATTGCTAATCGAACTAAAAAGTAGAAAATAAATTTTAATGACAAAGGGACCTATAATGAAGTAATAGCAAATCGAACGATCAGTCATAGTCAACTACCTCAGAACAGAATTATAACAAAAATTAAGATACAAATAGAGTAATTCAAATTAGAGTTAAAAGCGTGGGATGCTTGATATAGTACATATTGCAATCATTCTATTGGCAACTACCTATGTACAGAGGGTTATGAAAGTGAAGCAAAATGCATCCCACGTTTTTAACTCTAATTTGAATTATTCTATTTGTATCTTAATTTTTGTTATAATTCTGTTCTGAGGTAGTTGACTATGACTGATCGTTCGATTTGCTATTACTTCATTATAGGTCTCTTTGTCATTAAAATTTATTTTCTACTTTTTAGTTCGATTAGCAAAAGAATGTGTTTTTTAGTTTCTTTAAACTATTTTTTTTTATTATGAATGAAAATTATTGTTATCATTGCAGTCAGTGAATAAATGATTCGATATATTCATATTATATTTAATTCCTTTCTTATCGACTGTGAGTCTAAAGGTATGCAGTTATCGGCTGTGATAAAGAAGTAATCGGAACGAAGAACTTATTTCGTGGAGGGAGCCTGAGAAACTGATTTACATGAATAAATAAAGATTTTTCATTTTACAACCAAATTCACCTTACTTTTTGCCCACAGTAAAAAAAGAAAATATTAATCCTGGCAATCCTAATAAGGATAATGGAAAACTTTTATCAAATTATTACATTGTCATCGGTCCTTGATAGGTGTGCAAAATTTCAGGTCGATCAGATTTTTAGAAGCCAGTGAAAATTAAGCTCAAAGATTCCGTTACATACATACATACATACAACCCGACCTAATAAAAGTGTGTTAAAAAGAGCACCAAAACGAGCCTTCAAGCAACAATCGTATGGGAAGCGAAACAGTGGTTCATCCTGGACTGTCATGTTAAAGAAGAAGGAAACAAGAATTATATCACAATATCGGTCAAAGTTATTTAAATGCTAATATTGATAATTGTATTGTAAAATAATACGAGTATGGAGGCTATTGAAGGCAAAGTGTGAACTTATACATGTTGGACGGCTCAGAAAAATAAACTATACACTTTGTAACTTGAACAAATTAAAAAACATAGATCATTTTAGAAAGTTGTCCAATTTTGAAAAGAATCAGATACATATATTTGAGAATGCTTTCTTCAAGTCATGAAGAAGTAATTAATGCTTTATTTGCATTTATCCCAAGCATTTGCTTGGGACCGTCGTGTTTGGCATATTACAGATTTTTGAAATATAAAGGTTTAATTGTAAACGAATACTGTTAAAGATAGAACAAAAGCGCTTACGTATATATATACATATATTGTTATTCATGCATACTCCGCCTGCCTCATCAGGAGCCCTAATCGCAACATTTGCCGATAATACAACTACCCTAGTTGTAAATAAAGTCGCAAACAAAGCAACTATAAAATTGCAAAAATGTCTCCAATACATTACTCAATGGATACAGAATTGGCAAATTAAAGCGAATGAGACTAAATCGGTTCAAGTAACATTTGTAACCCGACGTGAACCATATCCTCTAGTAAAGCTCAATGACATCGAGATCGCACAATCCAACGAAACTAAGTATTCAGGCATTCATATGAACTCCTAACACAGTTGAAAAACTCATTTCATCACTATAAGAAAAGCTTTGAGTTTACCAAACTTACTTCTCTCTGCTGGTTAGTAACGGAAAAATCCCAATTGTCGCTAGATAACGAAAATGTTTTATATTAAGCCATTCTCAAACCCGCTTGGACATATGGTATCCATGGCAACTATGCGTTACTGCGGCCAACGAAATACTACAGAGATTTCAGTTCAAACTACTCAGGATGATACTAAATTGCTCGTGGTAGGTCGCCAATGCCCGAATCCACAGAGATCTCAAAATATCGATGGTTAAAGAGGAATAAAAAAGCACAGCGACCCGCGATAAAAAGAGATAACTCCTGCATCCTATGAGAGAAAACAGTCGTCAGAAGAGGCTGAAGTAACCAATCCCCACCAAATAAAGATGAAAAGAAAAACACCGCTCAAATTACTTTACTGAGCTTATATTTTTGTTGGTGGTCCTGAATGCATCCGCACAAGCTAATCAAAAGAAAATTTGTCATATATACTTAGTCTTGCCATAAATTCTTGACACATTTTACAATGTCTGTAGCGAGAACAAATTTTCAGAAAAAGTTTCGTTATTTTTGCTTTTGGTTTTGGTATTCATAAATTAAACTCAGTTTCGTAACACATTTCGATGGTTAACAATGGAGTGGGGAGCTTAGAAAAATCGCATTGCAGTGGCTGCATTACTAAGTGTGTCATGCCCCTTCACTCCATGCCATCCACAGTCGTGTTTCAGAATAGATATAGTGTGGTACTGCCAGAAGCTCAACTGTGGTCAAACTCAGAAAATTAGCCCGGCAAACACTGTTTTCGCATTTTCACGGATGGCTCCAGGACCGCGCATGGCGCCGGCTCTGGGGTCTACGTGGAATCCAGTGTGACGAAACTGCACTTTGCTCTTGGAATGCATGCATGTGTGTTTCAAGCGGAGTTGTATGCTGTTCAAGAAGCGATGAACTTTGTTGTGGAAAACAGATGGAGAGACAGATCTATATGTGTCTACAGTGACAGCCAAGCTGCGCTCATGGCCTTCGACAGCCCCCCAACCACTTCAAGGGTAGTTGAGTCCTGTAATCCAGGCTGAACTATGTCGGTAGACATAATAGCCTGATGCTAACTTAGCTCCAGGGACACGTGGGTATCGCGGGAAACGAAATCTCTGACACTTTAGCCAGGCTGGGCTCTGAGGACAACGTTTTTGGTCCGGAGCCCGTTCTGCAAATTGGTTACTCTAACCCACAAGCGAGCTTGGTAGACTGAAATAGGCTGCTGATGGACAAAACTGATGCTACCTTTCATGTCCGACCGACTGTGGCAGTTCGTCCTGTCACTAAGCAGAGGAGACTGAAGAGGGGCCACTTTCTATTGACAAAGCAGATGAGAAAGGTGGGCATCTCAGACAGTCCACTCCGCCCAGCATGTGGAGAGGGCAAAGCACATGGAGGTCGGGTAGATTTAAAGAAAATTAAAAAAAGGGAACCCGAGTGCAGAACAATGGATTTAATTGTGTCTGAGTGCTGCACTTGCTAGTCTGTCCCGACAAAAAAACAGTGCGGTAAACGTGAGACCTACGTCAGAAGTGACAAACAGAAAAAGAAGTTCGAAAAAGAATCCGAGAAATCCCCTTAGAAAGCGGAAAATTAAGTCCAGCGAAGTAAATGCATCGACCAGATCCATATCAAGACTAATTAGAAATGATCCCAACATGAAATCCTTCCATCGCTCGATTGGTCATTCTTTAACAACGCGCTTGGAGAAAATTAGACTCACGGCCATGAAAATATTATTTTCCTAGATGAGAAAATTTTCACTGTCAAAATCTATGCTACATCTTCAAGTGTTCATCCAGCCTCCGTAATGGTTTGGTGGGAAGTGTCTTGTTAAGGCGTTACATCTCTTCATTTCTGCGAAAAAGTGATTACGACCGGGGCAAAATTGTACCAGGAGGATGTTTTAGATACCATGGTAAAGTAGTTGGGCAGTACTGTCTTCAATGGAGAGTGTCGGGTTTTCGAACAAGATTCCGCTCCAGTCCATAAGGAGAAAACTTTCCAGCAGTGGCTAAGAAACAATATAGTTGGGTTTATAACCGCAGAAGGTTAGTCGTCGGGGAGTCCAGATCGGAATCCATTGGACTACAGCTTACAGCTATAATTAGAGAATAAAGCCTATCGAAGACCTCATAGAAATTTGGAGAATCTTAAACAATCTTTGGTTCGAGCAGCGACGTCAGTATCCATTGAAACCGTGCGTGTTGCAATAGCTGATGAAGCCTTATAGTTTGAAGACTTGTGTAAAAGCAAATAGTGACGATTTTAAATTAAAACTTAAATTTATTATTTTTTGATATTTAAATAAAACTAACCTCATTAAAAAAGTATTATAATATAATATCTGTAAGGGACTTAACTCGTAACAGAACTTATGGCAGGACTTAGTATATATCATTTTCAATACTTTTCGATTGTGTTAATATTATTTTAAACTAAGTTTTCAAATATGGCAAAGGATAGTTAACAGAAGCAATAAATAATAGAGTAAAACAAGAACAAAACACAAAGAAAAAAATGTAGAAGTCGTTTTTTTGCGCCACTTAAAACTAACACTCTGTTATCCTTAGGTTGAACAGATTAGAAAACTGCGTACCCAGATTTTTTATAAAAAGTCTGAAGAAAAGTAGGAAAATTTTATGTACTTTTTGTACTTTTGTTTTCTTTTTTTTCGAATTGTCTTCTGTTTTTGGGTTTTCGTCTTTCTTTTTGTAATTTTGTACACAGTTTGGAGCTGTATTCGCAAAATGCAGTAACTTTAAGTAATTGCAAAAAAAATTAAAACTTGGAAATTCGTCCCATTCCTATTAATTTGAACACAGGTGTACATGCATGCAAATATTATAATTATTCAAGCAAGTTGAAATAAAGGCTTAAGCAACAATTCAACAACAATAAAGCGACGCAACAAGAGGCTAATTAGTTGTTAACAAAAAACGTCAAACAAAGCGTGAAACCTAAACAAATTCAAGCCCAAAACTGGCACACTTAAGCGAGTCATAATACTCGTATGGATACTTGTGCACAGAGTGGAGTCATTTGTTGGAATATTTTCGAAAAATGTTGACTTATAAAATTTACCCATAACCCATTGCTGTGTTTGTTCTGAAAAAAAAAAATATTGGGAAATATCCTGAAATATTGGGAGAATTGCAAATCTGAGGTTTCTACGGAACCCAAGGAATGATATAGACACCAACTTATCCCGCGTCTTAAAATAATAACCTCGCTGGCATGAAAAAAAATGTTCGAAACCAATTTAACCACAACAGCAGAGGTAACGATCGGAAGAAAAAAAATAGAAAAAGAACCATCAATGAATTTATGTATTGAGTTTATATACAGAATTATCGGGAAAATCGTCATATATATTTAAACACATTATTATTTAGCTCATTTATGATTAATTTGGTACATGACTTGATTTCTTTGAAGGTTAACCGTTTTCGAGATATTCGATTTAAAAGTTCACTTTTTTCAAATGTTAATTCGACTCTCTCTCTGTTTTTAGTTAAAAAGCATTTAAATTATTAAATTAATGAATAACATTTGAATCAAATCCTGAGAGCTAAAAGTGTTTGTTTGATGAAATTTTGAATTATATGTGGGCACATAGTAGATAGTGGTTCGTCTGTTAGCGAAAAGCTTGTCTACCTGGGCTCTTTATCAGCGTACACAAAGCGGTAAACAAATTGGTAATCGCTATTAGGGACTTAAAGCTTGATTGTGTGGCAACGAAGATGTTCACATTCGAGTTAAGGATGGTAGTAGTAGTAATTCTTTATTTATTTATAAATATTGCAACTTACATTTCAATATTTTATACAATAATTCATTTGAATATATTAATACTTAAAAACTGATAATATAAATTAAATATATTAATACTTAAAATAATAAATTTGTGGCAATAACAATGTTGACTGTCACAGCTCAAAAATTAATCAAAAATTAAACCCCTCAATAAGAAAATGTCTGTAGCGCAAGGCTGAGTATATAAAGTAAGTTAGTCTTTTCCAATTGTGGCCATTAAGTACATCTATTACTTCTGCTTTATTTAGCTTCGCTGCGTTTAGGTATCTTGTTCTGATCTCCTTCAGTACCAGACATCTTCCTAAGAAGTAATGCATATCTGTTTCCTCATTTAAATTGCAGAGGGCGCATATTTTGTGAGCATTTCCATACGTAGTTGCATTTAGCTTCAGTAGACCGAATCTTGCTTTGACAATTGTCGTTATGTCAGCTATCCGCATATCTTCTTTAATATATGATTCCCCTTTTGAGTAGTCTAAATGTTTATAAATTCGCGTCGCGCTTGACTGTGCTTTCTGCCTTCCCATATTGAGATCTTTGATTTTCATTTTGGTAAGAAGTTGCACACAGCGATCTTGCCAGTCTATAGCTTTGGTGTTTCCTTGAAACTTCAGACCGAACTTCACTTCCCATGTCGTTCAGATGCTTAAACTAAAACACAATTTTACTTAAGATGTCTTGTGTTAGTTTGTCTGGGAGTCTCTTGCAATTGTATTTATAAATGGTTTTCCAGATATACTTCATGTTAGTTTCTAGTGTTATTGCATGATTCGGAGTGAACTCGGGTAGTTTGAGCATCGTTTGAATGAAGTAATGTTCAAGTTTATTTACTTCATCGAATAAGGCATACCCCCAAACTTGCGCTGCGTAGGTTTGTATCGCTCTGCATACCGCTGAAATCAATGGATGGATGGTTAGCTCGCCAGACGCGCATACCTCGGCCTTGAAAATTCAACAGTAACTTGAAACTTTGCATAGTCATTAAAGATCCGGATATAAAACAATGGCTTCCTCTCTTTAGTAATTTTAGATCCATCTTCGAAGGAGTTGTAGGTGGAGACTCACTGTGGGCATGAAACACCAAATCAGAAAAAGTTTTTTCTAATAGCGGTCGCCTCTCGGCAAGAAATGGCAAACCTTCGATGGTATTTCCGCATTAAAAAACATCTGGCATTCGAGGAGGGAATAAAACTGTAGGTTTCTTTATTTTTAGAACAACATCAAGGCACACAATACAAATGGGAGGAAGAGCTCAACCAAACATGCCAGTTATATAAAGGGCCATTCCTTTCGGCGAATTTCAGCCGAGATCTTTTCCACCAGTCTTTTGAGTAAAGGTTTGGTATTTTCTCTAGCTCGGCTGTACTCGTGGCTGCTCCAAAGCTACTTGGAAGCTTTTTGACATCGACTCGATAATATCCGATAATATGAAGCACAGCTTACCTTTGTCGGATTAGTTGCAATCTGGGAGCAAAATCACAAAGATACTACATGAAAATAAGATCTGAACTTCATCGTCAGAAATTAATTAAATCTCATGTCTTGGCGAAGCTTTCTAAATATACTCCAGCTAATGGATTAGAATAGATTTGAGATTAGATTTGTTCAGGATAAGTTAGGCTAAATACGCTATTCCCTACGATGCTCTGGAAATATTTACCTAGTCTTATTGCAATTATTTTCGCATTCAATCAGCCTCGACAGCGAAACTGTGCACAAACTGCACAGACTCTCGAAATAGTAGTTCATCAGAATAGGCTTTGCTACTTTCTCATATCTGCAACTGCCATAGAATTCGTTAAACGGTGCTCCAGACTCCCCTGCTGTATGACCATAAACGAATAGCCTGTGTTTGTGTCTGCTAATACTTTCGCGAGAATCAGGATGAGAGAAAGATTATCTGTAAGTTCCATGTTCCTATTGCAAAGACCACTGCTCAATGTGAACGATAGGTTTCGAGATTAATAACCTACTGTTGATAGCTGCCCTAGAGACCTACTCAAATTGTGGAAACAGGAAGTGCATTGAGACTTATATAAGTATACTTGCACTCGACTTCTCAATTCCTAACAACAGCCCTTTTCTCGCACTCTCATCCGCTTCTTCATTTCACGAAACATCAGTGTGTAGTGTAGGAACCTGCAAGGAATACGAGTTTTGATGCAGCTTACCAGCTGTGTTGTCATATCAATTACAAAAGCAACAATAAAGCATACCAATTACATAAGGCATCAGATCCTGCTCTAATGTGCATTTGAGTGTCGTCTGTCAAGATTTGGAGCTCGTCTTCGCTTTGAGTTATATAATTTCCAAAGTCACTTCTGCCAAAAATGAAGAGGGCAAGAGCCATGAAGAGAAAAAAATGGTTCTTCGCACCCTTCTCAATTCTCC
Source organism: Anastrepha obliqua (assembly GCF_027943255.1). Lineage (NCBI taxonomy): Eukaryota > Metazoa > Arthropoda > Insecta > Diptera > Tephritidae > Anastrepha > Anastrepha obliqua. The sequence goes on along the minus strand of NC_072895.1, from coordinate 86,598,037 downwards.
CACTCTGTGCAAGTTCAGGTTGTGCTATCTGAGGTCATCATTTCCACATATCTGAGCTAAATCAGGTGGCATGCATTGCCTTAAAATGATTGATGAGTTTCAGTAGAAGCATTGGGACTTCCACAAAAGCAAGCAAAAACTATAAACATTGATATTACAGGCAGCTTTTATTTCTTGCCTAAGTATGCCGGTTTTTTGAGCAGCAGAGGCATCAACTTATTCAAGTATGCATTCTGTTTTTCCTCGCCTTGGGTCAAATGCAAAAACACAAAGATAAGCTCGATTAGGTTTTCGAAAACTTAACTGGAAATCAGCGAGAAAATTTAAATGCTATAAAAACGATGAAATGTTTCACTTCACCAAAAAACAGCCCCATAACAAATTTATTCACATAAAATATATTTCTTTGCTTGGCTTCGATACTTAAACTAATATTTAAAGGTTAATGACTCGCCCATTTTTACATTGTTTTCGCTTGGATGTGTGTATTTTGTGTTGTTGCTTTCATTATTTTTGGCATGACTTACTTATACTGATATTTTGCACATTTATGCAAGTATGTATGTCTGTGTGTGTTCTTGCTGAGTATTGTTTGTCTCCATGCTGGCAGCTTAGTGTGCCAACTTTTCTGCCTACTTTTAGGGTGGAAAGCACCAAAAGAAACGTTTAAAACTCGACCGCCTTTGGTTGGTGTTAATTTTTTCTCACTGCTTTCCATTTTGAGTGCTTTTTCCATGCAAAGCCAATAGATTTAACACTATTTCAGTGCGATATATGCATGTAGGTGTGTATGTGCAGCAATGTATGCCAAAGTATGTGATTTTCGATTTCCTTCCAGCTACTTATTTATTCTTGTTATTGTTGATTTTTATGAGCATTACTTGGCAACCGTACAAAATGTAACATATGTGTGTATATGTGTGTGTAATGTATATGTGGATGTGTGTAGGTATGCATGTATGTAATGTATATGTATACACATACATGTGCATGTGTTTTCTTGAAACCAACCAAAAGCAGATATGAATTCTTTGACGCAATTTGACCAGGCAACACTTTGCCTGGTTGTGAAAACTTAATGTCACATACTGTGTTGTTGTTGTTGTATTTTTTGTTTTGTGACTTGTATCAAGGAAATGTTCGACATTCTGCAAAAATGCCTACCAACCAAAACAACTCTACTTATATTCGCATGCCACGTGTTTTTCAACCGCTTTTTTTGTTGTTATTGCTGTAGTGAATTTAGAGACGCAAATAAATTTGGTTGCTTGTGAATTATGCTTGACTAAATTAAGTTTGAATTTATTGCTTTTACACATTTTTGAAATCAAATAAATTGGAACCCCTTTTAGGGTGGCCAACGTAGCCGCATGGGAAAACGTATGTTAGCTGCATGGGTTTGAATGTAACTTTAAATGTGCCTGTTCAGAATTATACCAAATTTTTGTAATTTTTTATATTTGCACTGGTAAACTCGGGTACTTTTATAACTTTTCTCACGCACTGTTTGTTTGTAACACCGTGCCGGAATCGGTAAATATTTAGACAATAAAACTAAGTGATCAGAGTGAGAAGAGGCATACCTTTATATTCATGCATATGGCAACTCGAGTACAAATATAAACTTCATACGAGTACTTAACCTTTCACACCTTTGACTTAAGCAGCTCGGTATAGGAAAGGTTCCAAATTTCTTCAAGCGAAAGAAGCTGTGAAATGAATATCTTCTACCGATATTAGCGGTAATAAATAATTTCGGGATATTCTTACTGCATTCCTAGGATCCAGGATTTCAGAATCACATAATCATAAATATTTAAAAAAAAATCTTTATGAAAATCTATGAAAATTCGATGGGTGGCAGTTTTTGCGTATGCACAAAAACTAGAGACCATATTTCAGCCAAATATTTTTAGCTTATTCTCTAAACATGTGGTCTTTACTAAGACTACCTCTTTACTAAGATGACCTCATCCGCTAAGCAATAGAAACAATTACTTTTATCAAACCCAATTGACTTATAGTTTACAAAGCAATAATTTTTTTAAAACAAACTCAAAATTAGCCCCCAATCCAGCTAAAAATATAATCCAAGCAGACAACAAAAGCAACAATTCACCTATTCAAGAATTACATAATAAAATATTAAAACGAATTAATAAACAAATTCCAGCAGTTAAAAGTGCAGAAAAATGTGCTTATGCCGGAACAGGAGCAAGAGCAGCTGTTGCAGCAGGTAATCAAAATGAAAAAGGAATTTAACGTTGTAGTTGCGATATTTAGAAAAATTATAATTCATACTTGCGCTGGTTGTTTTCCCCAGAGGCAAATGTATGTTGCTTGCTCTCGCATCACTAACATTAGAACGAGGCTTGTAGTTCGACCTCATCGTCTTTTGTGCCCTCTACGCATCATAGTACCTCATTCAAGCACAATCCCCCTATTAAGCTCAGGATAGAGCTGGGTTGGATTGAACGTATGTGCATTTCCTCTGGCTGCAGTAGACCAGGAAGCTTCAACCTTCTCCGCGCTATAGTGCTGCATTCCAGAAGTAGGTGCATTGGAGTCTCCTGGAATTGGTCGTATAAACGGCGGGAGTCCGTAGACCAAATCCCGATCATGTGCAGATGACTTCACAGTCTGTAGTGACCCGTAAGAATGCCCGTGAGCATTCTCAGATTAGCCGTGCGGAGGGTTATGAGCTGTTTAAACCTCTTTTGGTTGTACCCTCCCAATAAGGGGTTCGCCTGGCGTAGCCTCATAATTTGGTGTCAGCAAACCTCGCTTAGCCCCCTAGCGCTTCACTCCTGAGCTTCTCTTTGATGGTGTGTTGTCCCATGGCAAGGAAGGGTTCGGGTTCTATTAGAGGCAAGGCCGCAGCGCCTCTCGCCAATGCGTCCGCTATTTCGTTCCCAGTTACACCTCTGTGTTCTGGGACCCATATTAGCCGGATGCAATTGTGCACTAACGTTACTCAACACTAAAAAATTATCTGAAACGATATATATTGCTTTATATAATACAAAAAAACGCTTTCATCAAAATGTCACTTCATTCGAAAAGTGTTATCAAGTTAGATCGGAGCCCACGAATCACTGTTCGAGTCTTATAAGAGATGCTCACGAATTCTAGTATAAGAGAAAAGCCAGCAAAAATAAAATTAAAATGTCTGTGTGGGATTTTAAAATAAATGGGTTTTTAGGCTCATATAGCACTTCGCTACACCGATTTTGATGGGGTTTTCACCAGCAATTGTAGAACATTCGAGTATATTTTTTATTATCCGACTGACGGAGTTCGAAACGAGATATTCCGAAAAATAATTTTGTGCTCCAAAATTTATTTTAGAAAATATTCTCATAGATTGCAAAAAAAATATATATTCCTGATCTTTCTGGTGGTGGTGGGGGTGAAGGTGTTATCTAAGTCACACAGACCAGACCTAATTGGCACAAAATATGCCTTTTTGATAAACCTCATGTAAAACCACTGCCTTTTTATAGTCGAACCATCCTTATGAATCTGTCTGTGTCGTTTATTTTCTTTTCTGCAATTTTTTCAAGTTAACGACAAATATTTCGCTCAGCATTCTATGTCGTAGAGCACCCAGAAATGGGCACTCACAGTGAAATACTGTTTTCTTAGATTCTTCTTGATTGCAGCTTCTACTGCTTTCGTTGTACGGCCACCCCATCTTCCTGGCACGGTCTCCGAAAGGCCAGTGGCCGTTTCTTGTTGACGTAATTCTGAATATGTCTGCTTGTGGCTTTCTTAACATCTTATCAGTTCTAGATTTGTTGAAATTGGGCCACGTTTGTTTAGCTATTTTGCAGGTATCCGTATTAGTAAATCTGGCAACGGCCTGCTTCTGGAATACTAAGAAGATCTCCATTTTACGTATGCCTTGGCGACAGCCGTTTCGAATTCGTTATAGGATGCCCCTGCCATACCAGTACATCTGCTTTCTCATTTCCTTCTATGTTCTTATGGCCAGGAGAGTGAAGTCTGTCGTGCGCGCTAAAGCATTAAGTTCTTCTTTGCATTGACTGACCATTTTTGCATTAGTTATAGGTGACTTTAAAGCTAAAATGGCTCTTTGACTATCTGAAAAAATACATACGTCCGATAGTTTTTGTAGATGGTTTCTATGTAATTATCCTGCAAACTTCCTTTATCGCGAGAACTTCTGCACGAAAAATACAGTTCCAATTCCAGACTTGGACTATTCCAGGCCTTCCGAATATATACCCACGCCGACACACATCCATCTTGGATACGGCAGTTGCATTCTCTTTGACTGTTGAATTCATTTCCCATTCTTATCACGTGGGGAGCTTTACCATAGTCTCTATTCCAAAGTCTAGGGTAGCGGTAGTAAAATCTAATGAATTGCTAGTAAGTCTTTGGCTGTTTAAAATAAGACTATGATCAAAAAATCATATTTAACATACCACATGGATTTACCACTTGCCTTCAGATATTAGTTGTACCTGAAATATTGGCCAACCGTATTCATTGAGCACTCGTATAAATTGGAAAAAATTTTTCTAAACCAAGTAAATTCGTAATAAATTCGCATTCTCAAACAGTCGATTCGGCGCTACCAGAATTTTCATATATTCGACCAAAAACTCTCACTTCGGCAACATTCAGCTAAAACTTATTGGGAACGTTTTCTGCTGTTACAACAACAACAGAAATAATAACAAATCTTGATTGTAAAACTCTAATATCCTCCATCGTGGTACTTTCGCACAATTTTTCTCTAACTTGACACTGCAGGAACTATAGGGTCCGCCATATAACTTTACGGAATTAAAAATGCTATAAAACAGAAACTACTCAATATTTTTCCAAACCTTTTTTTTTATTTTAAAGTACAATCCTTCCGGTTAATGATGGAGCACAACTTCATTCATATGGCTGGCTCGGCTAGCCATGCACCATCCCATACGATCGGTCCAATTTTTGAGAGGTGAAATTTCTTGCTCCCTAAAATGATATCTTTTTCTACCATATACATAAATATCACATTCCTATAGAAACCAAATAAATTCTATTAAATCATCAATGTTCCAGTAAATCACCACACTGGTCGACCACGCATTGCTATAAGACCCTGAAGTTGATTTCAGACTGAAATGTATGAAATAAATTTGAAATTGTAGATTTTTGAGGCCAAATTTAGATTCAGCGCCTGAATGCAATTAGCGATGCAGAAGTATAAAAAAGTAAATTTTGTTACATAGTATTACAGTACCAATGTGTGACAGATATTTTATGCGAAATTGCAGTGTCCCACAGCAATTAGTGATACATAAGTATAAAAAAAATAAATTTGTTGCATAGTGTTATAGTACCAATTTCTGATGAATATTTTATGTTAATTTTTTAATCCGAATTCGGATGCAGTGCTCTACTGCAGTTAGTGATAAATAAATATAAAAAATTAATTTTGTTGGATAGTGTTGTGGTAACAATTTATGAATTTGCAATTTTTTTTAAAACTAAGTTCGGATCCGGTGTCCTACTACAATTAGTGACACATAAGTATAAAAAATTAATTTTGTTGTATAGTGCTGTAGTAGAAAGGTACAATAAATGTTCTATGTAAAATTTTAGAGATCGAGTTCGGGATAGAGGACAAATGTATGATGAATATTTCAATTAAAATTTTTGAAGCCGAATTTGGACTCATTGCCCTACTCCTATTACTGATATATAAGTATAAAAATAATAATTTTGTTGCATAGTATTATAGTACCAATGTGGGATAAATATTTTATATGATTTTTTTTATGCCGAATTCGGATCCATTACAAGCTGCTATTATTGGTACAAAAGCGTAAGAAAATACATTTTTTTACATAGTGTTACAGTATAAATATATTTATCATATATATTTCATATGAATTTTTTTAGGCTGAATACGGATTGATGCATAAGCATAAAAATTTTAATTTTGTTGCATAGTGCTATTGGACAAATATATGATGAATATTTCAGTGAAATTTTTCAAGCCGAATTTGGCCCATTGCCCACTGCTGCAGGTGATACATAAGTTTAAAAAATTAATTTTGTTGCACGGTGTTGTAACAGGTGATTTTTTAGCTATTATCTTTTTGAGCAATTGGTTTAAACAGTTGACGCACGTTTCGTGTTTTGTTTCACTGTCAAACATCTTCAGTTTGGTCTATAATTTAACCATAAATCGTCTTACAAACGAACAAAGCTTGGAAATCATGGAATTTTATTATAAAAATGCGTGTTCTGTTAAGAAAGTTTATCGCGCGCTTCTTCCATTTTATGGTCAGTTTAATCGACCCACTGAAGCGGCTATTCGAGCTATTATGACTAAATTTACAACAAAATTTATATTATTGGACATCAAACCACCAACACACTTACGTAAAGTGCGAACTGAAGAAAATATCGCACCTGTATCGGCCCGTGTTAATGATGATCATCAATTATCGATTCGTCGCCGTTCGCAGCAATTGGGCCTCTGTTACTCAACAACGTGGACAATTTTGCGAAAGGATTTAGGTGTGAAGCCTTTTAAAATACAGCTGGTGCAAGAATTGAAGTCGAACGACCTACCGCAACGCAGAATTTTTGGTGAATGGGCTCATGGAAAGTTGGCCGAATAAGCAGAATTGTCTATTTTAGAGTAAGGATCAGCCAGAAGAATTGCAAGAGCTACCAATGTATCCAGAAAAGGGCACAGTTTGGTGCGGCTTATGGGCTGGAGGCATCATTGGACCGTACTTCTTCAAAGATACTGCGAATCGTAACGTAACTGTGATTGGTGAGCGCTACCGTGAAATGATATCCAACTTTTTTTTGGCCAAAATACAAGAGCTTGACTTGCATGACATGTGGTTTCAGCAAGATGGTGCAACATGCCACACAGCACGCGTAACAATGGACTTGTTGAGAGGCGAGTTCGGTGAACATTTTATTTCACGTTCGGAACCTGTCAATTGGCCACCCAAATCGTGCGATATAACGCCTTTAGATTATTTTTTGTGGGGCTATGTTAAAGCTCATGCCTATTCAGACATGTCTGCTTCAATTAACGCATTGGAAGACAACATTAAAGCATTTATATGTGAGATACCGGCCGAAACATTGGAAAGAGTATGCCAAAATGGGACTAAGCGGATGGACTATTTGAAGCGCAGTCGCGGTCAACATTTGCATGAAATAATCCTCAAACATTAAATTACATGGACTGCACTATCGATTTAAATAAAAATGTCATGCATTTTTCTGAATTTTACGTGTGTTTTTTTGAAAAACTTCCCAATAGCTCTTAAAAAATCACCCTTTAGTACAAATTTAAAATAAATATTCTGTGTAAAATTTTACAGATCGAATTCGGATTTAGCGTCCATTTATTACATAAGTTGTCTTGTATTAAAAGAAAAAGCAGCAAATGCATTTTTAGATTGATTGACACTTATTCTGATCTAATTTACACCGAATGACACTCACTGTTCTCACATTTGTTGTTTCATAGAAGATGATTTCAGAAAACAATTTTCTTACTCGTATCTAAATAGAATATTAAATACATTCTCCATTTGCTGGTACTCCGTTAGCAGCTAGTGAGGTGAATTTAAAATTTTCATCTTCTGCTTTGCCGCCACAAAATGTGTGCTTTTCTTTTTTTTTTTTTGTTTTTTTTTCTACCTTGCGAACTGTGAAAATTTATTAATCTGGGCCAAACTGACCAAACTGTGGGTAAAATATATCTCCACACACACACACACTTTCACAGCATGCAAGCAGACATGGCAGCACGTGTATGTTTTACTAGCTTTTAAGAACATGAAATTGGCTTTTTATGTTACCTTTATTGACCGTAAAATATAGTCGATGAGCTAAGTGAATTTCTGCAAATATTGCAAAAATTAAATGTATTACTTATACATTCTAAAATACATATGTACATAGATATATACTGCGGGTAGAGTATAGTGAAGTACTGGAATATATTGAGTCAGACATGTCTCCGGATGACCTGCTAAGACGAAGCCTGAGGAAATTATTTTGTGAAAAGATCAAAAGCTGGTCATGCCGAAATTGGTCATAGAAACTTTAGAGCTATGCATGTATGTATGTATTATAAAATACTAGTAGTTCATGGGTGATTATACGCGAGTAGGTAGACAGATGTGTGCACCTGTACATCGCACAAAATAAAGTATTATTACCGTAAATTATTTATAATTTATAATTTTATTTTGAAGCTAATCTCTCCCGAAAGAGGCGTATCTATAATACCATTGATTTACTATATCTCTTTTAATTCAAAATTTGCTCCGCATAAAGAATCTGAAGCATAAAGTTTGCAAACTACATTGAAAGCATACATTTAATACAAGAAAAACTGTAGTATTTTGGTGTTCTGCCTTTATTATCTTTTGATAGAAAAATTCTTCTCCAAAACTCTTCCAAAAGTTTGCGGGAATTTGTTAGATACGGCATTTGTACTCTTCATGCATATTGATGAAATAAAAATGTATTGAGAAACAATTACAAATCTCTATGCCCATGTGCATGAAACTGAGCATTTGACGAGTCAAACCAAATTGTAAAAATACATGCAAGATCCCACTTGAAGATCTCCCTTTAGACAAAGAAATTATCATACCCTACAAGACTCCGAAGCAAACAGGTACCACTAAATATTCAAATCTAAAATGAAGTCCGAAGAATCAAGCCAAAAGTGTTGCAATTCTTTCACATTCTAATGCTACAGGGTCCGGCCTTCGAAGTGTAACCAATTAAAATTTTAGTTTGGAAAATTACTTTTATTCAATTCAAAGTAAAAAATGTATGAAAATAATACAAAATTCAAAATCAGTTTACTTTTGCTCGATATGACCAACTTTTGCCTTAACTATGCCCTTCAGATGGTCCAGAAACGAATCGCAAGCTGCCCGAATGTGACTTGCGGGTATTTTTGCCCACTTGCGGACAATGACTTTTTTCAGCGCCTCGAGACTGGTGAATCTTTTAGTTCGGACCTTGTTCTCCAAAATGGCCTGAAGAGAATAATGCATCGGACTCGCGTCTGGTACATGTGAGAGCCATTGTGTGGACGTTATGAAGTTCGGAACGTTGTTTTTTAATCATTCTTGGTTCATTCGAGCCGAAATGTTTGTCTGCCTACGGCTTCAAAGCAACTCCCAGAATACTTTACCGATAATATTTCGCATTTACCTTGACACTAGGCTCGTTCAAAACGATTGGGTTCGAATGGCTACGTCGTAAGTTGGATTTTCGGAGAATAGTATCACGGAGTTCATTTTTAAAAGAATTTGTTACGACGTATTTTTATTGTCGGAGAAAATTTATTGTCAAAATAAAATTTCTCTTATTTTACCTATAATTTAAAAAATTTTAGCATTTTACTATTACAATTTACTAAAAGTTTTTTTCTTTAAAGAACGAGCCTCCACCCAAAAAATCGATGCTCATTTGTTTTTATAATTCCAAAGGAATTATCCACAAGCAGTTCGTGCCAATGGGCCAAAGCATCAAAGCAATTCTCTACCTTCGCGCTTTAACGCGTTTGTTGCATCGCATTCGTCGAATTCCTCCTGAATACCGCGAAGGAGGAAGCTGGCGCTTATTGCTTGATAATGCACCACTTCATCGATCCACTCTTGTGATTGATTTTTTGACTAGAAATTACATTTTAACCATCAATCACTCACCGTATTCGCCTGATATGGCTTCCTGTGACTTCTACCTATCCGGAAAATTGCATTTGGCCATGAAAGGAAAACATTTTGCGTCCGTTGTGGCCATCCCAAAGACTTGTACCGACATCCTCAAGGACATTCCGATCAATGACCTGAAACACCATTTCGAAAAGCTGTTAGATCGCGCAAAACAGTGTATCAAGGCCAGAGGAGACTATTTTGAATAAATAAACTTGAAACTATCAGTGCAAAGCTTCTGTCGTTTCTATTTTAGCTCAGTCTTGTTTATTTTTGGACTTCATTTTTTAATATGCTGCCTAATGAGTTTCCCACATTTCAATATTCAGGATCTTATTGATCCATGCTCGTGTACGTAAAGGTCTACAAGCAAGTTGATAAAGTATCTGAACTAGCCAACTATGAATCATAGAACTCGGTCCGACTTAAAATGGTATGATTTGCTTCCATTTTTTTAAATCTCATGCAAAAAACATTTCAGCCTATATAAGTGAAAAAGAGCTTCCCTGGGCATTTGTCCCAAAAGTGTTATATGAAAGTTTTACTTATTATTTTTTTCGATTAAACAACTTAAAACATTTAATATTTCATGCATCAAAAATTATTAGAAAACTCTAACTCAGCTTTTGCTAAAATTCTCTCAAAATCTGTATATCTTTGACCTTTTCAAAGCACACAGTTCATCGGCATATAATATGTTTTACAATAACAAAAAACAGCCGAAGCATATACTTAGATGGTATGTAATTGACTGCCTGACGGTAATATCCAGTAAACAAGTGTCTGATGGCGTGCAACGGGAAACGGTAATCGAGTCAATACGCCCAAAGGTTAATCACTTTTAAATTATGGATGTTACAAAAGACACAACAACAAATGAAGTTAGACGAAGAGCTAGCAGTGCTTAAGGGTCAAACACCCACTCAAATATTTTTTTTTTTTTGGTTTAGAGGTACTTCTGCTCAACCCTCATTACGAGCAACCACAGTAATCACAGATTGTCGGTCGCCCAACGTCCACCATTCACGCCCACCATCGTACTGTTTACTGTCTGCTGCCTGCTACAATTTAAAAACCATTGAGTTGTTGAAAATTTTACGATTTATGAGTCAGCGGAAAATTTTTGCAAAGTAGTAAATTGTAGCGTAATTTGCATAGCTAAAGAAGGGCGAAATGGGATGAAAGATGAGCAATAAAAGTGAGGAGTAAAGCGCGGCAGGGGAAGGTGAAGCAAAAATTTACAATTCAATTTTATTTGTTTCAATTGAGTAATGCCAAAAGTCAAGGGAGCGCGAAACCAGCAAAGCCACAGAAGTCAAAATAGACAAGTCAACAAAACTAACTTCCGTGGGAATGGGAGATGTTATACCCAGTGCATATATTTATTTGTGTAACCAGATAAAACAAATATTGTTGGTGAAATTTATACAGCGACTGTAGTGACTACGCAAAGTCATTTGCTGACAATAAATTTGGCTGGGAGTTGAAAATTAATTTTCTGATGTGCGGCAAAATGTTGTGCATTCGTTGTATGGAGTAAATGCGCAACATCGTCAGGGGAAACAATTATTAAAAATCACCGGGAGTTTTGAGGCACTTCAAACTTGCACTTTAATAAGGTACTTTTTGGGCTATAAAACTACGTAGGTAATTGTTAATTTCAATTATTAAAATTATTGATTCAATTTTAATTCATTTTAAATTAAAAAATATATTACATTTTTATTCAATAAAAATTATTGAATTTTTTATAAATTTTTTTGAATTTTCACAAGTTCTTTATAAAGTTTAAAACTTTGACTTATTTGATATTTTTATTAAAAATTATTGAAAATTAAAGAAAGGAAGAAAAGTAGTCAAAATTGATCAAAATGTTGCTCTCTTGATAGAGAGGACATCATCCGGTTATTCCCAGATTACCTCATCGCACCGTTCATAATCAACTAAGTTCCTGCATGGTCAGTCTACCTACATCTGCCTGGATCAGTCTACTGAAAAAAAATGTAACTATAACTGAAGAATGACGAGTCGTCTCAATACATTTTATATGAAAGTTCGGTCTTAGCTGAATATATTTAGATTGAATGTCTTCAAGAAATTTATAGCTAATCCAATTAATGTCAGGATTTCAGCAATCAAGCATCTTTTAACCTCTATAAGGGAGTCCGAAGCTTACTAGGGTAATAAGTTTCTCTTGCTAAGTATTTTTTCTGCCTGCCCATCTACATGAGTAATTAAAAAGTGTACTTCTTTTTTATTTATTTATTAAATACGAGGGCTTTTGGCTCGTTAGAATTGAAGATGGCCAAAACCTTACAAGCCTCGGTGTTGTTTTTGTTGTAGCAGCATAAAAAATTCCTTAAACAAAAATTCCATACCAACGTGACCTAATCAGCCCTCTTTATACCGAAAGGCTTAAGTATTTTCGCACAGTTTATTTTCATTGATTAAGTTGATTCTTTTAGGATAAACCCATACTGAACCAGTTACTCATTATCAAAAGAATTCCATGCCATTCTGAAAAAGAATTCCAGGCACTGAATAAATTATCTTCTTAGACTAGAAACATTATTTCCCAAATTTCTATCTTTGACTGCAAAAGATGTCAAGAAGCTTGTAAAATACGGCACAACTCATTAGAGAAAATATCGTTGCTTTATGTTGAGGAAGAAAGAGAAGCGTTGAGGAAGAAAGGTATTTGAAGAAAGAATAAGGATGCAGAGATAGTAAGTGCAAAAAACTAAAGATGCTAACCGCTCGGAAAAACGCTTAAAAATCCGACTAAAAACTGCGATCGATTTTCGAAGGTCTTAAGACAGATTCCTGTGATAATAAAAAAGGCAGCGAGCCAGCAGTCTTAAGGTATTCAGAAACTCTAACTTGCTGATTGAGGTAAATCTACCACTGAATATACAGATATTCACAATTAGCGAGCAAAAGACAATAAAAAGTGGCACACAGCATTGCATTGACGATTAAAGCCACTCTCTAAACACGCAAAGAAGTTACCTATCCCTACAAAAGTAATTCAAACAGCTCCGTCAAAAATTGGATACACCTCTCCGTGCGGTTTGACGCCAAACGAGATTTCAGAGGTTTAAAGGTTACTTCCTATTGTATCAGACACGCCGCCTTTATTACAGTATCTTTTAAACTGATTAAAAAGCAAAACGAGTGAGTCTGAATATGACTAAAGGTCGAACCAAGTATCTGCTCTTATGCGATAAGGAGTCAGCGCACTCGCACCTCAGTAGCCACGCTGCTGTAATTTTGTGCTGGTAGAGGACTTATTTTACCTCGGAACTGGTACTGATACCGTTAAAAATGTCAGTCCTGAAATCAAATTGAGAAACTTTCTTGTTAATAGTTCGGAAATTAAACAAAAGTCGTAAAAGCTGCGAACTTGAAACTCCTCTCTAATAACCACTCCTTGTAAGTAATCGAGCTTTGACTACATAATTAGTTAAAAGAACTACTGAAATTTATTACTTCTCTTAAAAAGTTAATGAAAAGGTCCGATACTACATCCGCGCACTCACAAGAAGAACTTCTTTATAGCTTCTGTGCTCCGAACTTCCATCAAGTTTTCAAAGTTCTGGTTTCAATTTAATGAAATAATTATACAACTTAAACTTTATGAGGTACCTGACAGAAGTGCCTGAGGTGAATGTGTTGGAAACATAAGCCTTTGCACACACTTCCTGCAAAACATTCCTTGAACACATCCCGTACACACAGAATATATGGAAGTTACATCGATTCGTTTCAAGAAGCCCATGCTTCTGAGCGGCTCTTAAAACCTCGACAAATCTTTCGAAAGGATCGCTTGACTTCCTAACTGGGTAATTCATACTAAGATATATTCTCAGCCTGCAACGCACATATTTGTAATGCAGGGCGCTGCAGGTTTACATATCAAAGTCCGCGAACAAACACCTTAGGATATGTCTGTGAAAAACATGTCGCACCCTTCAAAGTACTCCTTAAGAGCTCTAAGGTTTGGCTTAGGCCACATAATTTCTCAACGTCTGCCACCACTTCTTTTATGTATTATTAATAACCACATAAATTGAAAATTGGGTATAAAATAAATTCTAAAGTAGATATAGGTATGAGAATACAAAAACAAAAAAAAATAGCAATAAAAAGCTTACAATTTGCAACTTGGAGGTAAATTGGAAGCAGAAAAGTTGTTAGTTTAACAAAAAAGTTGGAATTGGAAAAGAAAGATAGCTTGGATAGATAAATCCCGTTACAGGTGACAGTCCTCGCACTCTACTTATGAGCCACAAAATTGACGCAGCAAATTCGCAACACTGCCAAACCATCGCAATCTGGGAATGATGATTTAAAATGCGAAGCACAACGGCAGCAATAAGTTTGTTAAAGGTTGGTGCGTGCAGTTTGCGTTAGGATTTGGGAAGGGAGCAAAGGGCACCTTGACAGCGTGCGCAAAGCAGGGGTATGCCAGCAAAGTCAGCTTATAAGCATGGCGCAAAGCAACAACACGTCGACATACCTGCGACGTAGTACGAGCAAACAAAATGCGCAAAAGTCAGATAAAAAACAAAATAAATTTGGAAAATGAACAGTAAAAATAATAAGAGCTTTTTATCATACGCATAGCTGGGCATATTGCCTACTCACCTTCATCCTCGCCCATTTCACCGATTTCGCCCAATTCACCCATATCGTTGAACTCGACTATTTCCGCCTTATCGCATTGCTGTTTCACAGTTGCCAGCGCCTTCTCGAGTATGCCACCATCGCCCTCATCTCTGGAGGAGCGCTTGTTAGCATCACCGTTGCTTATAATTGAATTTGATTTCGAGTGATTTGTAAGATTGTTTGACGTCGCCGTAGCCGCCGAGGCTGCCGAAGCTGCCGAAACTGCGGAGACTGCGGATGAGGCTGAGACGGCAGAAGCTGCAGAAGCTGCGGATGCTGTCAATCTAGTTTGTTTGACGTCAACACCACCACCACCACCGCCACCGCCGGCGGCTTTTTGCTGCTCCACCAAATTGCCATTCTGCTCCCCAGCGTTCACACCAACATCACCATTGCTGGTTGCGGCTATGGCAATGAGCTCACCCTCCCCATTAGCGTCGCCAGCGTTGCCGTCTTTTGTTTTCAACTCCTGACTGGTATTGCAGCCCATTTTCTGTGTCTTTTGGGAGTCCTTTTAATGTTATCTTACTTGTTGTTGTTAGGATGCCTGTTTGGAAGTTATGGCTGTAGTAGTTGGTATATGTAGATGTTTCGTTGGCTGAAGCTGCTGAAGTACTGGCTTTGTTGCTCTTGTTTTTGTCGTTTATGTAGTTGTTGTTTTAATAGCTGCTGTTATATTTTCTTTTTCATTCAGTGCGCTGCGGTTATAACTGCGGTTTTTTGTAAGCTACGCTGCGCGTGTGTGATTTTAATTTTGAACTTCTGCTGTCAGTATTTTAATATATTTGAATTGTAAAAACTTTTTATTATTTTATTTTTAGTGGAAACTTTATTAATTAAGACGCTATAAGGTGGGCGTAATTTTTTAGTATTTAGTAAATTGTTTTAATATTATTTATTTTTAATGTTTTTGTTTTTTAACTTCCTGCCGTTTGAGCGGTTTTGTGAACTGAGTCCTTTTGACGTAATCTAAGAAACGTTAAATTTAAATGACTGCGTAGTATTCAACTTCATATATAATATTAGTAGTTGGTTATTAGTGTGTGACACTGCGGTTGAGAGCCATCACATTAACATAGCCTGCTATATTTACGCACTTCCTCTTAAAAGTTGCTTCTGAGATATATAAAAAAAATACTAATTTTAAATGTTTAACAATTCTCCTCCTCCAATTTGTTCTACACATAGAGGGATCTACAGCTTGATGCTGCATCCAAACCGCTGATGATTTTTATGAGGAGACTTTCATGGCAGAAAAACGTCCGACGGTTTACCATTGCTTGCCGAGGGGTGTGCGCTTATAGAAAACAAAATTTTCTATCATTTGGTGTTTCACGCTCTTTGAGTTTCGCGCCCGGGCGCTTCCGAAAATAGTCACACCAAAACTATTTCGGTTACATTGGCTACATAGTGTCATTTACCAGGCCAACATAACATAACGTAGCATACCATAACATAACATAAAATGGCATAGCACAACACAATATAATATAACATAATGTAAGATAACATAGCATAAGAACATAATAACACTTAACATACGAAAAAATAACATAAAATAACATAATACAACGCAACATACCATAACAAAATTAGCACAATATAAAAAATTAACATAACATAATCTATACTATAAAGGTGAATGTCTGTACGTTGTCCGCGCATCACTACGAAACGACAACACCAAATGACGTAAAAATTTTTATACATTCATATTTTCACCCAATGAAGCTTATAGGCATGTTTTTATGATGGAACTCCCTTACCACAGCCCACAGGCCGCGCCACCAATCTCATTCGTCACTAATAATAGAATATTTGCGTAAATTTAATCTAAAAAATATTAGTTTTTCCTATTTCCCACTATTTATAGCACACTCTAGACTTCATAATCCGCATAAGATGGACCCAAATGCAAAGTTCAAAAACGGTTTGAGATAGAATATTAATAAAAATAATTTTGCTTGATATTTTTCTGATTGGTTGTTTTGATTTTATTCAACGAGGCATAGCAACGGATGCCGGGTATTGTAATATAATAATATGGTTATTAATGAAAAATTATTTTCTATGAAATTATTGTTTGTAATTATTTTATATACATATCCTAAATCCCTCAAAACCACTCCAACGCGAGCGGGGCCGCGGGTTAAAGCTAGTTAAACATGATATAAGATAACATAACACAACAACATAATTTATCATAGCAGAACATAGCAATACATCACATACCATAGCATAACATAACACAACATAACAATTAAAAGAATATAACGCGACATAACATAGCACAATAAAACATAAGACCATAATTTAACATAATAGAACTATCAACATAGCATAACATACCGTAACATAACGTAAAATAACATAAAACAAAATAACATAACATAATAAAACATAATTTAAAATAACATAACATAACATAATTAAATATAATATAAGGTAACATAACATAACAACATAATTTAATATAACAGAACATAACAACACATCAACTACCATAACATAACTTAAAATAACATAACACAGCATAACATAAGAACACATTTCATATCAAAACATAACATAACACAACACAACATAACATAATAAAACATTATATAAGATAACATTGCATTAATTAAAAGAATATAACGCGACGTAACATAGCATAATAAAAAATAAAATGGGATGACATAATATAAGACCATAATTTAACATAATAGAACATAATAACTATCAACAAAGCATGGTTAATTTTTATTTTACAAGTGATTTCCTCTCCACAAGTACGTCTTCATAGGAATTCTGCACATTAATTGGTCACTGTTCCTGTCTCCTAACCAACAGAGTACTTTCTTCCCTTCTATCGATGCTGTCTAGTCAAACAATTTACGCAGAATTTTATTGGTACAAGCATCCATGGCGTATACTTTATTTCATAGAAGAGAACTTCAACTATTTTTTGTTTCGTTTTTATGCAACAGCAAACTAAATCAAAAATAATCATATATTTTTCAAAGAATATTGTTGTATTATATTTGTACTGGTGAAAGCAGACAGTTTTTATTTTTTAATCGCTAGTTATATATTCTTTCGTTGAATGTCCATATTAATATCATAGAATGGGTATAAAAACCATTTTTATTTTATCAAACCCCATTTTTTGAAAATTTAGTATTTTGAAATTTTAAAGTCGTTTAAAAAATCAATTTGATAAGAAAATCAAAAACTGGGTACGCAGCATTTGACAGTGCGACAGTGATTAAATTTTAATTTATAAACAATTCTTGGCTAAAAGCAAACCCATTTTTAAGGGGCATTCTAAAATTTGGCACATTGAAATATTGTCTCAGGTTCGCTGCTATCGGCGTTTGAATTGTTGGCCGTAAAAAAGTGTTGTCCCTTTGCGAATGCCTTCGTTTTTTGTAATTATCTTAGAAACGAAAAATTGTACAAAATCACGTTCGACATCAGAGAAATGTTCATATATGCACGGTGACGCAAAATTAATCATCAAAATTTGTTTTTGCATAACTTTTTTATTAAAAAACAGAATGATTTCGAGCGATGGAAATCTTTATTTTCACCTATAAGCCCATATTTAGACCTAAAACAAAAGTGTATCAGCGAAGAAGCAAATATTTTTTGCATTGTTTATTTATTTCAGAAATCGACGAAGTAAGAATTTGAGATTTCATCAAAATCATACCACAGCTGTCTAGTTTACAAGTGTCAAATGCGATTGACGTACGACGTCATTTGCAAAAATTATAAATCTTCGGATAACAAAATAAACGGTCGAGCTGTTCCTCCTGTTTGTGGTGTGCGTATTGTTCCACAAATTCTGCCAATAAGGTGATTCGTTTTGCGCCACCCTTGTATATTCATTCAACTGCAATTTTTTAATACTCAAATTTTTTGACAATATTTCATATAAATATTTATCTTGACTTTCTCGCTTTTTTCGCATTCTCAGACCCACTTAATCAACTAACAAGTCTCAGCACTTTCTGTTTACTATATTCGTTTTTTTTGGTTTTTTATGTTATTTTCTTCTTTTTCACAAAAGTTTTCGATTTAACGACTTTGTTTACTTTCGCTTAAACGAACCGCACAACTGTTTCACAGAATAATTTACGGTTTATTTTGATTGCAAAAGTGTAACATTTACATATCTGGTATGTAGATTTTTGCATAAAAACACCAAGGCAACCTGTGTGCTAGATTTTTTGTTTAATCAATTTTGCAAGGCACGTGCAATGCCTGGGGGACTGAGGCGGGGATTGCAATAAGAGTGCACGCATTATTTGCACAGAAAACGGGTGAGGTAATCATTTTATGTTTTTGTTTTCTATTTTTTTTTTTTTTTTAATTTTAAATTTCTATTTTCCTTTTAAACAGCACTAAAAAATTGGCGCACCTTTTTTAACACAATGTATTGTAAAATATTTTTTTCTTGCACCAAAGCTGCCGCACAACCGTTAATTTGCCTGAAACCGTTTTGTTGCTATTCAACACATTTACGTTTAAATTTTCGAATTTCGAAAAGTCGCACGTAACATTCACAAAAGACGCCAACAAAAGCGGCAAACGCGCAAAAACACCAGAGCAAAATTTTGATTTTCGTTCGCCAGGACCACCGCTTATATGGACGTCTGCTCAGCACACGCACCGCAAGGAAAATAAACGCAGTGTCTCATCAGCGAGACAACGCAGTACCAAACGGTGTACGCACACACCCCTATACATGCATGGAAATGTGTATGTAAATATGTACGTATGTATGTAGGAACGAACAAGTGTACGGGTGAGCGAACCTTTTTTGCGACGCAACCTCCAGTCCCGCAGGACCAAAAAAATATACAGACTTATATATGTACGCCTGTATTATACATCTACATATTACTGCACATACATACATATACACGTAAGTTTGTAGATTGCGCTTGTTCGAAGGACAAAGCGACGGAGAGCTAAGTGAGAGTGCAAATGTATAAAAGCACCGCCGAAATTTTCTCACAAGTAAACAAACGAAACAGAAAACAAAACAAAAAACTATACATACATACACATACGGCTATATGGTACCGTTATCACCTTTCGTGAGCGTATGCGAGCATGCGAAGAGAGATTTTACTCTCACGAAGTGCGCTTGGCACGAAGTCAATCAGTCTCATACATTCCAGCACAAAGTAAGCCTAACGAACCACGAACCATTGAGTAGAGGACTTTCGAACCAACTAAGTGTAACGGCATATGCGACCGCACCAGCACTAGCTAGCACGACCACTCGCATACACACATATTGTACATTCATACATATGTAGATGTGTACGAATTTTTCAAAATATAACTGCTAAAGCCGACAAGTGCTTCTACATGTAGCGCATACGAAATCCTTGTGCCTTGGGCGCACGAGCAATCTGCCCCTCAAACCGACACCCTCTCACTCGCCGCATAACGCCAGCTTTACTTGATGCTTTTTGTTACTGCTGAAATAAAAGCGCAAATAGGATTCAAGTAAGAAAAAAATCGAATAAAAACGTGAAGGATTCTGCATATGTAGATTGGGGCGCGAACTTTTTATTCCCAACGCATTGCTAAAGTGTTGTTACAGTGTATAAAATTACTTACTTATACATTGCTGCATTTGCAGTGCGCATATCAGTTTAAAAATGTTAGTGGAAATGGTGGTGAGGTCACTAAGTTAATAAATTGACGAAACAATGAATGAGCTCATAAAAACCCAGCCACATAAAGTAGCCACGCCGCCGATCCTCTTTTGGTTTGGCTCTTCTGAAGGTTTTCGAATGGATATAGGGATGGCCGCTAATGAAATCGGACGAAAATTGACACGGTTGCAAGTTCCCGGTCATCACTACTTACAGACCGTAAGATTACACCCATAGAGGTGCATGAAAAGTCCAGCACAGAGGAAGGCTAAACAGTTTATATTTCCTTTTAGAGAAACATCAAGCAGGCTTTTAACTCTGCATGGAGAAGTCTTACGAGCTCTCACTGTACACTATATGGCACATTGTGACCTTGGTTGCCATTTCTGGAAATAAGGATTTGTAGAATCAAGCAACGAGCTGGGTAATAAAACAGCAGAGCACATCCTCTCCGAATATCGAACTCTTGCAAAACGAAGACGTACTCACCAGGTGGGGCGACTCTCAATCACTTGGAAATATAGAACAAAAAGCGCGAGCTAGTGCTCTATTTCATTACAGACTAGCGGACAAGCGCAACAATATAGACCACATCAGAGGTCGCGGTGCACTCCTTCTTCTTCTTAATTGGTGCGGTAACCACTTACGTGATTTCGTCCGAGTTTAACAAAGCGCGCCAGTCCACACCAAGAGAAACCAAGTCCTTCTTCAACTGATCTTTCCAACGTAGAGGAGGCCTTCCTCTTCCTCTACTATCAAAAGCTGGTACAGATTGAATACTTTTAGAGCCAGAGCATTTGTATCCATTCGGACGACATGACCCACCAACGTAGCCGCTGGATCTTTATTCGCGGCGCTATGTTCAGGTCGGTGCAGCCGAATGGTTTGGTGCGTGACTACCATTCGGAAATCACAGAGAGAACGCAGGTTCGAATCTCGGTGAAACACCAAAATTAAGAAAAAGATTTTTCTAAAGCGGTCGCCCCTCGGCAGGCAATGGCAAACCTCCGAGTGTATTTCTGCCATGAAAAAGCTCCTCATAAAATTAACTGCCGTTCGGAGTCGGCTTAAAACTGTAGGTCCCTCTTCCCTTTGTGGAACAACATCAAGACGCGCATCACAAATAGGAGGAGGAGCTCGGCCAAACACCCAAAAAGGATGTACGCGCCAATTATATATATGTATATATGCCCAGGTCGGCGTAAAGCTTATACAGTTTATCGTTCCAGCGCGTGCGATATTCGCTGCCACCAACATGCAAAGTCCAAAAATCTTCCGCAAAATCTTTTTCTCGAATGGCAGTATGGCCCAATAACTCTCTTTGGAAGTCTTAGATTTTTTTGCAAAATAACTACCACACGAGAAGTGCCCACCTGCAAAAGCGCTTAAGGGAAGAGATGAATGGAAAAGATAGAGTATCATTCACTTTTGTAGGTTAGAGGTTGTCCTCCTTCAATTTTGCCGTAACCAGTGTAACTGGTCTTTACAGCCATACCTCTTCCCTATTTCATTCTCACAAGAACGAAATGAAAAGGAGTCATCAGTGCGCGAGGTGGAGCTACTTGATATGTTAAATTGTAAACAGTTCCTTCCATTATGCTCTAATACGTCACCCAGTTGAGCTACCTAGCCATATTTGTGAACGAGAAGAACTTTTACGGGAATGCTATTAAGCAAGCAACAAAATATTTGATTATCTCAGTCCAGGAATTTTTTTAGTTCACATATTTTGTAGCAGAAAAAAGAATCCCAAATCAAAGTAAGAAACTTCAACCCGCTCAATTTAACCTATTCTTACCAATGTCACTCTTTATATAGATATATTTGATACTTTTATTCTTGTATGGAACATAAGACCCCATTCTTTAACATAATCGTTTCTAACATCCTTTTTATGTTCTATGTTTCAAATCATGCCCTTGTTATCATGTAAAAGTTTGTCAACTGTATTAGGTTCCACTTTTTATTCTTACTAGTTGAGTTTAAGGCGGGCAGGTTATTTGTCTACCGCAGCCGAGTCTGATTGCTGGGGCTGCCAGCTGAGCCATCAGATAGATTTTGCTTTCCTCAGTTCGTTTGTAGGTTATACCGCGTAATCTCAGTCGTCAGAGCCTCTTTTGTCTATGCAGGATGCACAAGCAGGTGAAGTTGGCAGTTGAAAAGTTGTATTTTGCGTAAGTCTCTCTTATTGGCAACATTCTTACCAAAAACCTTATCAAATATTACTTTGTAGCAATGATATTCAACTAAATTTGATTGAAGAAATGGAAAAAGTGACCTTACATTTATTTCGAAGCTACATTAACACCATGATGCAAGAGCGCAAAAGACCGCTGGGGCGTCACTGGTAGCGTTAGAATTTTTAATGACTCAATCCACTATAGGTAACGTTATTCTGGCAATAGTGCCGTGAATGTTAGCCTCGAGTTCATTCAAAGCAGGTAGCTTATGAGGACAAACTAGGAACTTGCCGTAGACTCAGAAAAGCTGGTCGAGGCACGTCAAATCGCAGTATAGCGGGGTCCAACTGGTGAGACCTCGTCATGAAATGATCCAGTCAGCACAATTTCGAGCACTGCGTTATTTGTATAGCACACAGTTCAAGCTTATCGATACTGTCTAACTTTGGCCAAAATCTGGATCTCGGATCTTTTTGTTTACAAAAACAAAACAAAGTTTCTATAATATTTTTTAATAACTTTCACAGGTTTAGCAAGCGTGAAAAGTTACGTGAAGAAATAGCACACCTTACTGCGTGCTCTGACAACAGCTGGATTTTATTGGTAGCCTTGACAGCTGCTGAGGAATAACACAGCTGCAAAACTATCATGGCTATCTACTCCTCTTACCTATTCAAAGGCTTCGTGACGTGATACAGTGGTTAGTTTCATTTACTTCAACATCATTTCTGGCATATACCTACATATGTAAATACATACCTCGACTGTATTGAAGAGGATCTAAGGACTCAAGGTTCCTTCCACTTCGAAACTAGTCTGGCATGCGAATAAATTTGCAGATCTTACGAAAAAACGTTCCTTAAGCAATTATTTAGACTTCTATGCGATATTAATTCTCGGCCTCAATTTTTTTTTATGAATTTAGAAATTATATTGCAATTTTTTCAGGAACTACAGACTGTACCTCACATGATGAAGGTAATAGTATCACAAATAATGCCCTAAAATAGGACTAATAAGTCTATGAATCATCCTTATAATTCTTTGAAAGACAACGAAAAGATCCGTAACAGCATCACTCCTAGAGTATATTAAGACCCAATTTGAAAGGGAAATAATAAAAAGAACCTAACATTACTTTGTACGGCAGCCGCTGTTTCTGTAATAGAAAAAGGCTTAGAAAGTTGTGGATTTTTCGTTTCGATTTGCTTGACGGAGTTCTTTTCCTCGATTTAATGTAGTACAGATAGCTGATGGTTAATGAAAACCATCAAGTCTTAAGAGTGTGCTGGCATTATGACGAACTCTGAGGCTGATTCTTCAACGGCGAAGAGAGTTCAGAAGATGTGGCCAGCATCAGGGGGATATTACATCAGTTTGCTTACTACAAAATTGAAAAAATTAACACTTCGTTGCCATCTGAACAGCAAGAAGAGCGTAAGAATACATGTAAAATGCCTGCTCATTTCCTCACAATTCTACTGTCAAATCTTTTATCAAGTGGCAGCTAAAGTTACTCACAAAAGTTTTGCTTCGGAGGACCAAATTTTTTAATCTATCATCATTTAGTTCTTCTTCTTTTACGTCAAATACGTCACAAATATAACATCTTAAAAGCATTAAACGAATGTTTGGTTTGCCTCATTTTCTGATAAAATTATCGACAAAGGTTCCTTTCTTAAAGCTTCTCAAAGCCTTTGCGCTCTAAGTAAAGCAGTACGAATATCTTTTTTCTTTTCGAAAATACTACTAATAATATTTCTCCTTCGCAGATTGATGAATCGCTATCAAAATTTTCCTTGCGGTATCCCGGTACTTATTTCACTGCTATGCTAGAATGAAGATTTTCAGCGGCTCGTTCAAGTCTTACAAATGTCGAAGTGATCATAAAGATCGACGGTTTATAAGATTTTATATCATCTTCTAATGTCTGGAGGTTTCCGATAATCAAAGAAATTGTCTATTCCTTATAGAAACGCTGCAAATTAAGAAATCTCTTTCTCCATAATCCCGATTAAAGGGAAACTTCGTCAAATATATTAGGCTCATAGTTACTATTGAGTAAAGTCCTCTCTCGATGAGCTGAATGAGGTTTCCGACGACATAAAAATAGCGCAGTGAATAAAGATGCAGCGGCTACATTGGCTGCGTTATATCGTCCGAATGGATACAAACGCTCCGGCTCTGAAAGTACTTGATGCGGTACCACCTGGTGGTAGCAGCGGAATAGGATGTATTCCTCTGCGTTAGAAAGATCAGATGGAAAAGGACTTGACTTGACTTGGCCTCACTTGGTGTTTCCAGCTGGCGCCAGTTAGCACGGGAAAGAAACGTGTTGTTAAACTCGGCCAAAACCGCGTAAGCGATTATCGCACCAATCCAGAAGCAGAAGAAGAGCTACTCAAACAATATTGATGCAGTTTTTTTCGAGTTAAGTTGTTGCAAAAAAGTGAATAACTAAAGGAACTAGCCCCGGCACCTCGGAAATGCAATAACGGCAACCCGAAAATCCCAAGATCATAAAAATCTAAAAAATTACCATCGCTAGTTCTTATCATTCAGCCACGAAACTTTTGGTTGTTATTTTTCCCAGTTTCTTACTTCTCCACTTTAACACCAACTGAATGAAAGAATCCCAAAGCCAATAGAGAGTTAGTGGCCTCTAAATCGAGAGCGCATTTACAGATTGTCAACTTAAAAATCTTCATTTTAACTTGACTTCCAGATCCACTTAAAGCTCCTCGCCACATTTTCTCATTCATTGGGTCCAAAAATAGAGTTATGAAAAACACGTATTCCAGAAGTGTTCTGCCTGTACAGCTCTTTATACCTTCTCATTTATGCATTGGGTAATTGGATAGATTGAAAAAGTAGAGTGACTAAAAAAAGACTGCACAATTGAAAATTTGCAAGCAAAGCAAAGAAAACTGAAATACCCTGGAACATAGCAATTGCCAAAAATAAATAAGTACGACTAAATGGAGAAAAATGAGGCAACATAAGTAAAAGATGAGGAAGCAGGCACAGTAGAGAAGGCAAAAGACAACAAGTCTGCTGCTTAAATTAAGGAGAAGAATCTTGCAAACTGTCTGCAAATACTTACGCCTGACTGACTGGATGTGTGAGTGCAGAAAATGGTGACTGGATGACTTGCGGGCTGCTTGGCAAAATGATTGGCAGCCAAAAATAAATGACAACATGTGTAGTAGACAAGCGAAATAGCCACGATAAAAAATAAGGACTTTGAGTCGAGCAGTGCAGTAGAAATTTTAGAGGAAGAATTCGGGAAAATTCCAATATAATTAATAATCTATTCTTAAATAAATTAAATTTAAATCAGTTAGGTGTCTCTTCTTCTAATCTAATGTCAAACAGAAGGATGTCGAAAAAAGGCCTGAGAATCTATTTGACGCTCTTCTCTTCACAATATCTCATGCAAACCCAATGGTCTTATGAATACTAAGAAGACATTAGGGCTTCTGTTGCATTTAGAGCATAGTTCTAAAGCAAATGTATCAGCTTCCTCATTCCCATCTAAAGTTTTGCTCGATATCCGGAAGAGTTGAATGTAATTACGCATCGCACTCAATAACTAATGAGTAGTTTGCCTCAAATATTGGCAGAGCCTTGAGCTCCACTTGATTGTCACTTGATGACGGACTATCACTAAAATGTTGATAAGTGATTTCATGGGCTATTTCAACAAGACATCAATCAAATGTTTATGAGTCGGTAAAATAATTTTTCATACAAATAATGTCGATGTATTAACTGGCCTTCACATCCGCCAAACTTAAACCTCATCGAAAAGTGTTTGTGGGAAGACAGACTTGCGCGATGGTGTGAAAATTAATTACATAAGGACAGGAATGGGCTTTTCTAAAAGGCGCGCAGGAAAATCAGTAACATCATGACAAATACTCTCAGATCGGTTGAACAATGGGCAGATCAGGCAGGACTGGGCTTAAATGTGGGCAAAATGAATACGACACTGTTTACAAGAAAGTATATGATCCCACGGTGGACGCACACAATACTAAAGAGCGCTGCACGTACTCTCAAACAACACATAAAATACCTTGGGGTAGTACTAGACAGGAAGCTCCTGTGCTTGACAGAAACTAGAAAATCTTCACAGATTGCGCCTATGACAAAGGTTCAGCGACTAGATTCTTTATGCATTACAGGAGCGCTAAGAACAACTCCAACAGTGGCCCTCGAATACATACTTGACTTACCACAGACAGATCTTGCAGCCCTAAACGAACTCTGATACACGACTTAGAACAATGTAGTCAGTATGGACCATATGGCTCCGTTTTTTAAAGGGGGGAAAAGGTTCAAAATCACTGTCGAAAAAGAAGGTGGCGTAAGGGCTTTAGCTCGAAAGTCGTATAAGCTTCCAGACAACTGCAGTGTATTCCAGGCAGAGATTTTTGCAGTTGGAAAGGCAGCAGGCCTAGCCTGTGTTACAACTGGGACTAACTCCAAGGTTAACTTTTGCAAGTCAAGCAGCCATTAAAGCAGTTACATCGTTTAGTATAACGTGCAAGATCATTCTTCAGAGCAGGGAGGCAATAGAAAGGTTGGCAGCGAATTGAAAGCTATATTTCTATTGGGTTTGAGGCCAAAAAGTCATTGAAGGGAATGAAATAGTAGACGATATAGACACGGGGTCTCTCTATCTTTCGGATCTTGTTAACTAAATACCAAGGTCAATACATTATAAAATGAACTAGACGAAAACATGGTCAGAAAATTCAAGACAAGATGGGAGAGCCTGTCCACTTGCAAGAAGGCAAGGATCATATGTATACAAGACGATTTTCATTTAAACTATCACTAACACGAAGAGATTGTAAAACTATGATAGGCGTACTGACGGGACATAGCCCAGTAGCAGCAAAATGGGAATCTCGGACAGCGAGGAGTGCAGGAAATGTAGGGAGCACGGCTCAAGGGAAATTGTAGAGCATCTCCTTTGCGGATGTCCACTCTTAAAATATTTGGTGGCATCACAGTGTGACGGAGTGGAAGACATCTCAGCAGTGAATTGAAAATGTCTTCTTAAATTCGCAATAGAGGAACCAAAAAAGGCGTCATTCGGGTAGACGCATTCAAAACGCATAACTAATCAACACCATCTGATATCGCTATGAATCGAACCGGTCTATGGGTGACTGCAAGTCCACCAAGTCAATCTAACCTATCCTAACCTCACTGCTGGTGTCTCTATATTTTTAATAAGCTGATGCTATTTACCAAAAAATATAAAACTCCACCCTGTCGAATTCCCAAATTAAACAACCACGTTCTCCCGCTTTTATCGGTAGTTAAGTATCTTGGAGTGATACTTGACTCCAAGCTCCATTGGAAGCTACATATTGAAAATCTGGTAAGGAAGGCCAGTGTAACCTTCTACTCCTGCAAATCTTTGTTCGATAAAAAAGGTCGTGCTGTGGATGTAGAACCCAGAGGTTCTGCCAATTTTAACGTATGGTTGCCTCGTTTGGTGCGAAGCTCTTCGCAAGGACTATAATATCACTAAACTGGGGAGGGTGCAAAGGACTGCATGCATTGGCATCACCGGAGCATGTGAAACTTGCCCCAGTGCTGCCCTGAATGTTGTTTTGCACTTACTTCCCATCAACTTTTACGTTATTTCCATCGCAGTTCAAAGTGCAATCAGTTTAAAGGAGGTTGGCCTCTGGAGGCAATATCTCAAGGGACATGGTAGCATTTTTGGGCAGTTAACATCATATTTTTCCGAACTTCTAACAGATCTCTCTATCCGCAAACTAGAGCTTGAGGGTTGTGCTACGGCAATCTTTTCAAATAGGCAGAATTGGATCGAGGGGAAAATCTGCACCGAAGCATGCACCTCGGTCTTCTCTGACGGCTCCAAGTTGGAATCGGGAGTAGGAGCAGAGGTCAATCACCTGACGATGCCACGGCGCAGAACCAAACTATTGAGCTCCCTTTAGGAGGAAATCAAATCTGCTGAGTATGCAGGTAAAATTTTTCTGAACTGGGTACCAGGACATAGGATCATAGAGGGAAATGAAATTGCTGGTGAGCTTGCCAGGAAGGTGACTGAATTGGCCTCAGGGACCTCCTACTCGGGATACCCCCCATTTCTTCTCCATGTGCTATTTCGAAAACCCTTTGGACCCAGTTGAATATACGGAGGATTCAGAAAGTCCTTTGAACTCCACACCATTCAATTTCCAAACTCAAAGCTGTGTTTACCGGTCACTGGACGATCGACACACATGCGGAAGAGCTAGGTTTACTATTCAACGCTCATTGCAGAAGCTGTGGGAACCTTTTAGGGAAGAAGACTGTTGAGCATTTTCTCTGTAATTGTCCGGGTTTGGCAACTAGACGACTGGGGCAGTGCGCCAACCTAAATCCAATCAATCTCCTTCATTATATGAACAGCTCTGGCAGGCTGTAAATATCTGGCTGTTGGAGGTCTCGTAATGGTATTAAACGGCGCACTAGTGCTACTTGAGGAGCGCCAGACCGGCACTTCAACCATTTCACCTACCTATATTACCTACCTATTCATTCATTTCTTTTCATTTCGACCGTTCGGGCTTTGTTTATCAAAAAACATTATTAATACAATTTTGATTGAAAAGATTTATAACTAAAAAAGACTGAAGCAAATAATGGCTGAAAGATCTTATCAACACTATGAAGATTAAATCAAAAACTGTTGACGAACATGCAACTTAAATGTTTAGGTGTATTACCATCAGATATGTGCAATTAATATGAGAAGAGGTATTGAGGGGTTTTTGAAGCCTAGCATTTTTCAATATTACGAAATATATGATTCAAAATGCACTGGGAAAATAAATTATTCAGCTCAGACTGTAAAACGGCTGAGTCACTAGAATTTCTTATTTCAGCATAAACTTTTAGGCCACCAGCATAGAGAAGAAAGTTAGCAAAAGAAAAACATGAACAGATGTCATTAATAAACAAAACAAATAACAAAGGCCCCTAAATATGTACTACCCTGAGGTACACCAGAGGTGGCAACACCTCTACATCTCCCATCGATAACTACAGTACTGCACCTCTTTATTAAATAGGAGCGACTCCAATCAAGGAAAGTCGAATGAAAACCGAGACACGCCAATTTAGTAACTAAATTCGTGTGGGAGATTTTATCGAAGGCTTTAGAGAAGTCCGTGTGCAACGCGTCCATTTGGTATCCATTCTGGAAGCCTAATATTATAGAACTTGCAACTACAAAACCATGTTGTCTAGGACTAATCAGACGCTTTACGCTAAAATATGATTTATCTTTGACAATACTTTCAAAAAGTTTAGATACAGCAGATAATTTGAAAATTGGGCTGTAACTCGCAATATCAGCCTAATTGCCGCTTTTGAAATCAGAGTGACTGGTGTCAGCTTCCAATCATCATTAAATATTCCTTTAGCTAAGGATTTATTACAAATTATTTTAGAAGGTTACATAAAGACCGTCAACATCCGATTGAGAAGAGTTTTTTTAATTTTTAGAATCCCTCAATGACATCATCATCTGAAAGAACACAAGAACTGAAGTCAACTGTAGAAGACAATTTGCTCGAGAAATTTTGGTGAATGGCTACCCAATTTTCTTCCAGAATATCTTCATCAGACACGAAGTTACATGGAAATAAATAGGTAAATTAAATGGCTCCATCCCAGCATTTTGGACAGAGCTTTCAGGACATCAACTTCAGTTAGCATAAATGGAAAGAGTTCTTTTAAACTAGCACAAGGTGAGAAATCATTTGAAACCGGCGCACAATTTGTTTTCTTACCAACGCTAATAAAATAGACTTCCAGTTCATCAAGGTCAATCTTACACTACGACACATGGGCTGAAAAGTCCCGGACCTAACAACGAAAACACTTTTTTTTTGTTCACAATTCCAATTCCACGTAATTTCCAACAAGAAGAACGCAATTATTCCAGCGCTGCTCTAACATTTCAATACCACTTTTGTAGAACGATTTGTTTTTAGCCTCAAAGTAGTCCTCAGTTTCAGCGATGACTTCTTCATTCGAGCGAAATTTCTTACCAGCGAGCGAATTTTTAGGTCTGCGTATAGCCAGTAGTCACTTGGAGCCAAATGTGGGGGATTCGTTGGATGTGGGAGCAATTCGAAGTTCAATTCATGTAGTTTTGTCATTGTTTTGATTGACTTGTGGCACGATGCGTTATCTTGATGAAACAAAACATTGAGCAAACGTGGCACTCACTTTGAACAGAGCTTTCTCCTAGTCAAATGTTCATACAATATACTATAAAGCCAACACTTTTTTTGATATCTTTGCGATGTCAGCTAACTCAACAGCAACTTTACTATTCCAAAACGATTTTGTGGATTTTTTGTTGTTTTCAGGTGTTTCCGCCTCATTTGGACTTCCACTGCGTTGCGTTGTGCATCATCGGTGTATCTACGACCACGATTGAAGTCAGAAAATCATTAGCTTATTGTTGTTTCTGATGGAGCGAAGTCCTCATAACACTTTTCAAGCCATTGCATCGCTTGAACGGTATTTTTCCCCATCAAGAAGCGTTGTAAAATTAAAACACGAAATTCTTTTTGATCCATTGTTTTGAAAATAACGTAAGTTGCGCCACTCTTAGCGCAATAACTCACGAACTAATGAATAGAATATCATGAAAGTTTAGCAGCTGTCCTTTTAAGGTTAGTACTAACTTAAAAAGAGGTGAATGCAATAAAACTGGTGCCATATATTCTGTTAGGCCCGGTACTTTTCAGCCCATGTGTTATATGGAATATTTCCAAAAGTTGTTCAAAATAATTAGCAGTTACTGTATAAAATTAGAAAAACTCAGATCCAAAAACTTAAAAATGTTGTAACGCCTGCTACTCTGATAGCATTGATTAAGACAGATTCTATTTCATCGCACACCACTGTAAAAATCAGTCCCGACCTAACTCAGGCACTTTAGTAATTATTGTACTGATTTCGCCGATTTCCATGTTTCGGTGTTACGGCTTAGTTGTGCACTGTAACTTCACCGTGACATCATTTCGAATAGAATACGTGTTTAAAATCCACCTGTACTCGCATGTACTTATAAATACATACACACATATAAGCATGCATACAAACATACATAACTTATTTACGACTTAATCAGGTTAATAAAATTTTATTTTGTCATTCATTACGTGCCGTATTAACATGGACTTACCTCTGCCACTGGCATGCATAATTAACTACATATGTACGCGTGTGTGTGCGTGCAGCTTGTAAGGTTTCGACAAGTAATTTTTCTTCAATTTCTATTTCCGCTTTCGTTTATTCAACGAGCAACTGCTGTGTGTATCTTTAGTTATGAGTAAATACACTCACACTCATGTGTACGCGTTTGTGCATATGTGAGTATGAACGTAAGCGCTTGGGTATTTGTGACAGTGGTGGGTGCACCTGCTACCTGAAGCACATACCCAAAATCAACATGTGATTCCAGTCAATTAGACTGGACGAATGTTGGCGGCGCGCAACCCCACCCCGACGACGCCCGGCCACATTCGCACTTATCGCTTCGCACCTATTTCATGTATCTGTACATTAAGGCGCTTTCATGTGAGCAAAGCATGAAAATGCTATCAAATACAATTACGAGTAGAACACATCTTATAAATAAAAAATGATCAACACTCATATGGCTGGGTGCACCCCCAGCGATTACAGAATTGGTTATGCATGTGTTGGTGGTGGTGGAGAAGGAAAACGAAAATGGAAAGCTTGGCTACGTTTGATAAACACAAAGCACATCTATACACACATACTTGTATGTGTGTGTGTGGGTGTAGATATGCGCACCAAAGAGCAACACGCCTTTATGGCAAAACACTGTAACAACCGAAAATGGTCAAAAACAAGCCCTGGCGCACCTTGACTAGATATTGTGCGCAGCACAAGCACACATATCCACGTACATTTGTGTGTGTGTGTAAGTATATTTATGACAGCGTTCATACCATTTCGAAAAGTTCCGATTGCCTGCCACTCCCAGCTCATTCTTCGCGCTCATTTATCGTTCGTTCGCCTTTATTGCCACCATTTACCTGCTACTTTCGTCTCTGCGCTGCTACAACTCAAATCCTACAACTGCTGTTTGGCGCTCTCCTCGCTGCTTCACCTTAACGTGCCAAAATCTAATAAAGTCAAATTGCTTTCTGAGTGTAGGGCAAAAACGTAACGCAACTTCGAAAAGGCCAACGAAATAGCAAAAACTATTAAAAAAAATTTGCGAAAAAAACGCTAATGAATCCGAGTCGCAGTCAATACGTCCACCACATTCACCGCACTCTAAGCCTTTACTCCTTTCACAGCTCACAACCAAACGCTCGCGCACATACGCACTTATCTTAGGGGAAGTAATCAACGCTTTGGCGGGTGGCACAAGCAACAATTTTAGCACTTGTGGTGACCCTAAAATGCCAGCTAGACATGCAGCTGGCAGCCAACTCAATGGTGGTGCCTTAAAGTAAGTAGCCATTGATGGTAAATTGCATGTCGGCGGTGAACAGAAACTGTCATTGATTAAAGCGAGACTGCGCTCAAGCTCTTTTTGCTGACGGACGTCTCACATATGCATGCATATGTATGTGTGTGTGCGTTTCCATTTTGCTAATTCTTTTCTGGCCTCTGCTTTGCCTACTTCAATTACTTTCACTTGACTCACAAAGCCGCGTGGTCATAAATTGCTGCTTCCGGAGTGCGCTTTTTTGCGAAGTGTAGTTGAAGTCATTAAAGCGGCAAAAGTGTGAAAAATCCGCTTCAAATGCAAATTCTTTGAAAAAGTTTTGTGCTGAGTAATTTTTTTTCTCTTTTTTTTATTATATCTTTTTTTGGGTTGGCGAAGAGTTTGGAAAGTTTGAAGAGATTGAGACGCGTTGATTGAAGTTTGATTTAATTTCGACAGCTGCAAAGCATACATATGTACTTATATACGTACATAGTTGTTAGCATATTTTTAGGCTTATGGAAATTCATGCAGATTTTTATAAATTTTTTGCAAAGAAAGCACTGCAGTGGTTTTTAGACTTTTAAAACTTGCGATGATGGCATCTGTCGAACCAGCAGCGAATGTAACCATTTGCTTATGAAATTTCTGTTCAGTAGCAAATTACACTGCACAACATAGAAAAAACAAATCCAAAAATGGATTCTTATGGAGAGGCCAAACGAAATTTATGAGTGTCGGCGATTTGAAAGTTTACGTCTGAATTTCATTAGAGGGGTAAAATTTCTAACTTTATGCACGGATTTACCGCCTAGAAAATTATATGATTCTTATTTTTTATATGTGCCATGAGTTCTGAAGTTCTATGGCAGTTCAAAATGTAAAAGTACAAAAATAAATAAATAATTGGCGCATACATTTCTGTTAGGTGTTTGGTCGAGCTCTTCCTCCTATTTTTGGCGTGCGTCTTCATGTTTTTCTACAGATGGAGGGACCTACAGTTCTACGCCAACTCCGAACGGCATATATTTTTTATAAGGAGATTTTCCATGGCAGAAATACACTCGGAGGTTTGCCATTGCCTACCTAGGGTCGACCGCTATTAGAAAAAACTTTTTTTTAAATCCATGAAATTGCCAAACTATCAGCGAACTATCCCAGCAAAAAACGTCAGCTCTACGCCGACGATGTTATCTTTTTCACAAGAAATCTTCCTTTAGTTTTGCACATTTTCAAAAGCATTATCCGATACATAATGACATGGCCCTCAATCTCAGGCACATCGATTTCCATAGGAGAATCTAAAATTTTGCTCATTTACAAAACACTTAGTTACTCTGGGCTACCTACACAATTGTTTGGCTATTCTATATATTAAAATTTGCAGTACTTCACAACGGAAACATCAACGACCCATTCCCGACCAACGCAGGCGTACGCCAAGAATGTGCCCTGCCGCCTCATCTCTTCACCACCGTCTCGGACGGCGTTATGAGCCAATTAACCTTGCACAATAGAGGCATCTTATGGAGTTTCACCAGATATCTTGAGGACCTGCACTTCACCGATGACATGCAAGCGAAGGCAGCCAGACTAGACACGCTGTAACGCACTGTCAGACTGGAAGTCACCATCACCAAGACAAAGCCTCTGATAGTCAACCACAATAAAGCAAGGTCTTAAATAGTTCACGGCTGTTCGGTGGAATTTGTCTACCTCGGCTGCACTATCACGACAGACGGTGGAGCAAATAGAGATGTCAACTACAGGCTAAACATAGCAAGGACGGCGTTCAGGCGAATGCATGCAGTATAGGCGAATTCACAAATCTCCAGCCGCTCTAAATTCCAAATATTTAGCTCATTAGTGAAGTCAGTATTATTTTACGGAAATGAAACATGGCTGGTCCCCAAGCTACAATCTTTTGTCAACAAATGCCTCCGCATCATCTGTAGAGTATTCTAGCCAAACACCTTTAGTGACGACGCACTGTGGAGATTAACGAACGAGGAACCCATTTTTAGGCAAATCAAACGCAGAAAGTGGCGATGGATAGGTCACAAACTGAGAAAACCAGCAGATAGCATCACGTGAACGGCACATTTTAAGTCAATATTTCTTACTCGTGTGAGTCATTTTAACCTTTATTTCTAAAAATCTGTAATATAGTAAATTTGCAGGGTCGATGGAGGGAATGTTTCACAGAAATACTTCCCAAAAAATTTCTTTAAGGGTACACCTTTCAATTGCTTCAAACACTATTAAACCTTACTTACACTCACTTTTTTTAGTTTTAAAGTGTTCTCTCTTATGGCTAACAAAAAATGGTCATGGATAACAATTCCACATCCAATAAGATCCCGGATCGATCTGCTGCGTATTCATAAGCAAATCTCGGATTAAGCTAAAGTTACAGGCCTGAAATTGCGTAAGAAAGCTTTTTTTGCCTATATGGCATTTCTCTATAAATTTCTCACAAAGAAAAAACTCCATGGGCTGACAGTAATGGGTTAATAACCTCATCTCATATCTCGTGCGAACAAAGAAATTAGTAAAAAGTTGTCTTCACAATGGAGTGATATTAATTTAAGCTCTAAATGAGCTCAAGTATTTAATCAGCGAGCTAAATGGTCTGTGAGCTTATTTGGTTATTACACCGCGCGCCAAAAAGTCAACTTTTTCTGTTACCCAAAAGAATATTCAAAATTTTGTTATACAAAAAATTTTTATGTGGATGTGAAACTACGTATTTTATATAGTAATACTGCATACTTAGTTTTTCATTTTCCAACTTCATCTTTTAAAGTGCTTTCAAGTATCAAAGAGGAAAACGTGAACAACGACCTCCATGGCGTGTACTTTATTTGAGAGGAGGAAAGTTGCACTACTTTTTTTACGTTTTTATAA
Organism: Anastrepha obliqua; assembly: GCF_027943255.1. NCBI lineage: Eukaryota > Metazoa > Arthropoda > Insecta > Diptera > Tephritidae > Anastrepha > Anastrepha obliqua. The sequence continues at coordinate 86,562,375 of NC_072895.1, read as the reverse complement.
AACAGCCAGAAGAATGAAGTAGAGGTACTATATGTAATATCAAATAAATGCACCTTCAACATAAATTTTGTTCAAAATTAATCATTACAAAATTTCAAGGATATTTAAGTATATATTTTTCATAGGGCATTATTGTACTATATTTGTGCTGGCGAAAAGTAAAAAACTATTTTTCTTTATAAAAAAGTGGAAATATTCTCTTTCTTGTGATACCCATATTAACATCACAGAGCGAGTGCAAGTATTTAAAATAATTTTTTTTAAATTAAGTTCTTTAAAATTTTAAAGCCCTTTAAAAATTAAATTCAAAAGGAAATGAAAGACTGGGTATGCAGTAATATTTACTACATAAAATCCCTGGTTTTGCATGCATATAAATTTTGTCCAACACAACATTTACCGTTGCACATTGTTATCGCTCATTAGTCTAGATCTAGTAGAGATGAGGTTTTTCTTAGATAAATTTTAAAATTACTGACTGATTATATCGCTGGTCATTACATTAATCTAGGCTGCAAATCGCAATCAAAGTTTAACGCCCTCGCCTCATTTGAAATGGTGTTTTTTGGGTGTTGTTTTTAAAGCGTCTAAAACGGAAATGAAAAAAAGACTTTTTATTATTGTTTCCAGAAATTTATTTTTTAATCCGTTTTTTTTTAAATAAAAATTTCTTTTGGCCATACAAAAGTTGGCAAGCGTCAAAAAATGGTCTTCTAAAAAAAGATATACCGCTGCCCACACGGATTCCGGGCGAAATCAAAAAGACAAAAAAGTTTTTGTTCAGTATGAATGTTATTATCGTGTGAACTACGATCTTGAAACCAAAAAAATTTAAAAAATAGGGGACGCTCAAAGTTGAAACCCCGTTTGTTTACCCTTTTTTTACTTTAAAGCCCCGAAAAAAATACTAAATTTTTTTCCAAATAATCGATTCATCCATAATGACATCAATTCTATGTTATTGAAAGTTTACTTAATCAAAATTTATTCACTAGAACCGGCTATATCTGTGTCCATTGTCCAATTGAAGACCATTGTTTGAAGGCTGACATCTTTTTGAAGGAACCTTTTGAGGCCAAATTTTTTTTTTTATTTTTTAATAATAAATTAGGAAATAAAATACTAAAAACAAATTTAAAAAATCTTTCTTCGTTTCCGTTTTACACGCTTTTAAAGAAACACCCAAGACACGAGAATTAAAAAGAGGCGAGGGCCTTAAGAGGGTAAAGGTAGTCAGAATTTTCAAAAAATTAAATTTTTTTTACATTTTCTTAAAGTATAATATATTAAAAATATTGCGTGAAATTTTGAAGCGCATCCGATAAATACTTTGCAAGTTATTCAACAATTAACAAAGGGCCCGGCTCGGCGCTCCAGTAATCGATGGCAAAACTTTAAATGCGTTTTTCTCAAAACTCTCTTTTTTGAACTGGTGAACAGTGTAACTTACAAACCGCTTGGTAGATTTCAATAAATTTTAAACTGTTTTTGAAAAACATAAAAAACTCGTGCCTGATGGAAGAATTTTTTTTCAAAAATTTTGATTTTTTTTTAATAATTAATTATCGGTTTTTTTCTGAAAAATATTTCCTGCGGCCGCCATATTGCTAATTTTGAAAAAAATCTTCGATGAGGCGCAAGATTATATATTAATAAAACTAATTTCTCTTGGCCGATTGATTTAAGATGAATCCCCAAGGACTTGTGATGATCACCGCAAGAGACTTCTGGGGAAACGGGCTCCACACAAACAGCGATACCTTTTATAATTATTAATTCTTTTTTTTTGAACTGTTGCTAAAGTCAAGTCGAAACATGATGTATTAATGCTATGTTTTTATTTTTGAAAAGTAAAGCAACTGACTAGCAAAAAAAATTATTGAAAATCATCATTTTTTCGGGCCTCTACTACCCCCAACCCCTTATTACAGAAATAAACATAATACTCATAATGAAAAAACTATTATAATCTGGTTTTGAATCAATCAGCCAGACCAATAGTTTTCCCCTTGAGAATAACGAAATCTTCGGCGCATAATGCAGCTGATTGAAACATTCGGCAGTCAAACTTTCTCTACAGAAAATCAACCCAATTATTACTTATACTTCCCCAGTTTGCTCCTTTATTTATAATTAATCAAAAACTACAATTTTCTCACATTAAGAAATAAAATAGAATTCCTCATAATCCAAGAAATAAACCAATAAACCTTTTGTATGCAAAACTATTTTTGTGTTGTATTTTTCTACGTGACAGCTTTGCATTCTATCTGAAATACGATACAACTTTTAAAGTGTTCCAAGCATGCCACTTTGGCATGTACATAGTTGTGGGCGTACAAAAATCCCAACAACAATAGTAACGTGCACGAGCAGTAGCAGCCGCAATAACAACTACAAATTTAATTTAATAGTAAACCAATGCAGCAAAGTGGGCGGTTAGTTGTGCTGATGAGAGCATTCGGTTAGATGCAATCGCAATTATCAGACATCCAGACAGTCTGTCCCGACTGTAGCCAGCAATGGCAGCAATGGAAATTCCAAAAAATTGAATTGCGGCGCTTTCCAAACTAATATTTTTTCACAGAGATCTCTTTTGCTCGTTAAGCGTGCCTTTAGTATCTGCCACAACGTCCGACCGTCCGACGGTCCAACCGCCCGTTCGCATGTACGCCTGCCTGTTGGCATGTCTATTTGTCTACTCATACATGTTTGTCTGAACGTCGCCTCTCTTCTGTCTGCGCAGTTGTCTATCCAGCCAGTCATTCATTCGAGAATTGTTCAGCTGTCTGCCGCTTTCGATGCTCGGAACGTTCGTGCACACAGCCATTGGCATATTTACTTGCGCATACATACACCGGCACTCCCATTCATATATGAATGTATATACATATGTGTGTATGTGTATGCTTATGCATGCCTGTGTGTAGCATGTTGACGTTGGTAAGGTTACATGATTGCTATGCACCAGACAATGCCACAGACAACGCAGCCTCTTGCCGTTTTCCGCATTTTCGTCCATTTGCCTATTTGCCTTACAGCCTGTCGCTATACGTATGAATGTATTTTGGTGCTGTGTTCGTCTGCTTGTTTGTCACGAATTCGTCTATTTATTTTTGTTGGTTTATTTTTCGTGTATATGAAAGGAGTGTATGCGTGAATGTGTGTGTGTGTACTTCCTAGTGTAAACATATTCACCCTCACTGCACTCACAAGTTTGTGGGCAATTCTCATTTGCATGAATTTAACAATAGCATACATTTGGGCGCACGAACTTGGAAGCGAGCAACAATTGCATGCTCAGCCACGTTCATGCAATCAAAATAGTGGAACGTAGCGAATTTAATGCAAATATTTAAATGTACACGCATATGAGTGTTTGTATAGAGACTAGTAAATGTGTACATAAAGGGTGGCCCAAGAAAACGCTTTATTTATTTTTGATTTTATATAAAACTAGTAAACAATACCACACTTCGCTGCGGCGCAATCAATTTTGGCATAAAAAATTTTTCTTCGCCTAGCCAAATATGTTTCACATTTTAGCCGATAGGCGGCGCTGTGATCGAGATATCTCTAAAAATCGTGTTTATGGTCACACGAAATCGGAAATCCCGCCATTTTCTTCTAATTGGCTTGAGGGCAAATTTATCCTGTGAGTTTAAACTTGATCAACAGGCTAATTTTTCATCTTACGCGTCCAAAATGGCAAAATTTCTAGATTTAAGATTAACGGTTGATGTACCAAAACTGAAAACGAACTATTTGGAAGATATTTGTTAAACTTGTTTCGATTTTCGACGGCCATCAGCGTGACAAAAGACTCTTACGCTACAAGAAAGTGTGTCTGACGTTCTTCTTCCACTCAGAGGAGTTGTATTTTTCAATTTCTCATAGTCTGCAAAATGTCGAATACTGTAAAGTTGGGCTGGTTTGCAGCTAGAAAAAACAACGTTGAAATAAAGAGCGAAACGCTTAGCCACAGCCATTGTAGGTGAGCACGTGCTTTGTATAAGTTTTACAGAAATTTTTGATTTTCTATGGCCTTCAATCACCATCAGAGGCTTTTTGTAGGTGGCAATCGGCAGGCAATGGCAAACCTCCGAGTGTATTTCTGCCATGAAAAAGCTCCTCATAAAAAACATTTGCCGTTCGGATTCGGCTTGAAACTGTAGGTCTCTCCATTTGTAGAACAGCATCAAGACACATATTATAAATAGGAGAAGGAACTCGGCCAAATACCTAACAGAAGTTTACGCGAGATTTACTTATTTATTTACATATATATTTTTTAGAGTATTAATCTTTATTCATATAAATTGTCGTTCAAATAGGAAATGGAGTAAAACTCGATGAAGTTTGACTGCTAAATAAGTTTTAAAATTATAAGAAAATGAGAAAATAAATGAAAAGGAGGGAAAATTATAATATAAAGGTTGTCAAAAAAGTCTTGCGGTAATTCCGCAAGCTTGTCTTTGCAAGCGCGTAGTTCTAGTTGTATTCGTCGCATCGGTTCACGCTAGAGCTTTTTGGAAAGCTCTTTTCACGTGCTAACACGTGTTTGATTAATTGCTGTTTGCTTTTAGTCGTTCGTGAGTTATAGCATCGCAAACATGGAGCAAAATAAAGAGAAAATACGGCATATTTTACAGTACTACTACGATAAAGGCAAAAATGTATCTCATGCTGCCAATAAAATTTGTGCAGTTTATGGACCCGATACAGTTTCCATTTCCACCGCACAACGATGGTTTCAACGTTTTTGTTCTGGTGCAGAGGTGATCAAAGATGCGCCACGGTCCGGAAGGCCTGTCGTCAAAAATTGCGATAAAATCGCTGAATTGATCGAAAGAGACCGGCATAGTAGCAGCCGTAGCATCGGCCAAGAGCGGGGCATGAGTCATCAAACCGTTATAAACCATTTGAAGAAGCTTGGATTCAAAAAGAAAACATTTTTGCCCGTATGGATGCATGCGAATCGGTTCTGAATAGCAACAAAATCAACCCGTTTTTGAAGCGGATGGTGAATGGCGATGAAAAGTGGGTCACTTCCGACAACGTGAAGCGCAAACGGTCGTGGTCGAAAAGCGATGAAGCTGCCCAGACGGTGGCCAGATGGTGGCCAAGCCTGGATTGACGGCCAGGAAGGTTCTTCTGTGTGTTTGGTGGGATTGGCAGGGAATCATGCACTATGAGCTGCTCCTCTATGGCCAAACGCTCAATTCGGACCTGTACTGCCAACAACTGGACCGCTTGAATGCAGCACTCATGCAGAAGAGGCCATCTTTGATCAACAGAGGCCGAATTGTCTTCCATCAGGACAACGCCAGGCCACACACATCTTTGGTGACGCGCCAGAAAATCCGGGAGCTCGGATGGGAGGTTCTTTTGCATCCACCGTATAGTCCGGATCTCGCACCAAGTGATTACCACCTATTTCTGTCCATGGCGAACGAGCTTGGTAGTCGGAAGTTGTCCACAAGAGAGTCCTGTGAAAATTGGCTCTCCGAGTTTTTTGACAATAGGGAAGCGAGCTTCTATAAGAGGGGCATTATGAAGTTGGCATCTCGTTGGGAACTCGTCATCAAACAAAACGGCGCATATTTGACTTAAATCGCATTATTATAACCAATTTTATGAACAATTGAAAATTCAATAAAAATACCACAAGACTTTTTTGACAACCTTTATATTCGATTACTCAATGTAAATTTTGTCATTCTTCCTTTGAAAAAAAAAATTCGAGTTTTGTATGTTTTTCAAAAGCAGTATAAATTTTATTGAAATCTACTAAACGGTTTTTAAGTTACAGTGATTACCAGTTCAAAAAACATAGTAAGTAGAAAAGTATTTGTCGGATTCCCTTCAAATTTTTACACAATAATTTTCAGATGTTATACTTAAAAACTACCCCTAACCCCTTAAAGGCATATAGGTATGAGGAACATTGGGAACATCTTTACTGAGCGTCTATGATGAATTTGCCTAGTCTTACCTAAACTAAACAATGTCCAAGTCACAAATCATCATTTCATCTGTTTCGGTACACGTCGCCTATCCTAATTGGGTCATATATTTTATAAAAAAGGGTATTTCAAGAGATGCGTCTAGATTTTTCTTTAAAATAAATCATGTAAAAATTTTGATTCTTTCAGGTTTCACTATTTTCATTCCAACTATGCCTCTTAAGAATTATGTGCTTAGATGTCCACCATGAACACGTCTACAGGTAAAATCCGCCAAACGGTCCATTTCGATTCATAAATGCCAAATAGTTGAGACCATCGAAATATCGATGTTGAAGGTGGTTCAGCAGTTCTTTGCACTCCACCAGCAATATTCTTAGCAGAACGTCCAGTTTTTGGTCTGCCAGTCGATTTTCTATCCTCGACAGAACTAGTTTCTTTACAATTTTTCACCAAACTTTGAATTGTCGACTCATTCGGGTGATAATTTCCACAAAAAAAAAAAAAAATTACGAATTTTGCGTTATGTTATTCTTAAAGAGCGACCATTTTCATAATAAGTTTTAATAACTTTAACTGTACATCTCTCTACCTGATAAATGTCAGAGATGACATAAAAAAGGTAGCGTCTAAGAACTATTCCCTACTAACATCTAGGCGTAACTTTTGGAAACTCCCTTTAAAATAGTTCTCTCGATTGCTGCCAATGCTTTTTACTTCTAATCTTTATTTTCAAGCCATATAAAAGGGCAGGCATGATGAGAGACTGGTATAGTGTGTTTTTTGTTCATCCATAAAGATGGCTTTGCTTTTAAAAGGCCCAATAGCCTAGTCCAAAAAACCCTCTTTCTCACTTTCTTTTCTGGGAAAAGTCGTGAGGACGATGCATATAAAAAAAACATTGAGTATTTTATCCACCAGAGGTCCAACGAAAGTCAAAGTGAACAAAGAAATACGAACCCTCGGCGAACGGATTAAGGTACAGCTTCAAAGGAGCAACCGATCTGAATAAAAGAAGAAAAAAAAACTTCTTAAAGTTGAGACCAATCACATGTTAGCATTCCTAAAATCGTCAAAAATCTCGTATGTAGAAATCGAAAAATGGCGCGAGTTTCAAAAAGATAATTCAAAAAACGGGTATCTTTTTGGAAATCGTATACGGCGAGAAGATTTACAGAGATCACAAATGCGATTTTTATCACAATTAGTATGTTTTAGTAATCTCATGCACCTTAAGGAGTCCCGGTGGTCTGTAGCTCAAAAATTTGGGGTATTTCAGAATTTTTTTTTTTACAATAAAAAACTTAAAAGCGATATTTAAATTTTTTAGGCTTTTTATTTAACTTCTTTTACATACCAAAATGAAAAAAAATTTTATTTTTTAATTTCAATAATTTAAAAAAAGCGCTGAAGTTGACCCTCCCGAAAAATTGGACCTGGACGGTGCTGCGGACTGCTCTCTACATGGTTAATGGGCTGTAGAAGCCATAATATTGGGAATTTCCGCATAAAAATTTCACAGTATATTCTTAAGATACTATACTTTCGAAATATTGAAAAAACAAAAAATCGATTTTTTGAAATTTCCAGACCATCGCGTCCCCTAAAATTGAGGCAATTAATTTTTTAATTGTTTTGAGAAAGTTTGTCATGCCTGATATCACAAAAAATTATTTGAAGAAATATACATCACAACCCTTCACTTCATTTCGTCATTATTGGTCCATAAATTTTTTGTAAAATTTTTCTTTCAAAGACCATTAACTGATTGATGTCAGTGGTTTTTAGCATCCATAGTTCGCTGCCATAGGTAAACACAGGGCGGATCAAGGTTTTGTATATTCTTAACTTTAGGTCGCGAGATAATAACTTTGACTTAAGCATAATAAGCGAGATAATAACTTTGACTTACTTGGTAAATAAACATAAGAGACTGAGTTATTCTTCTGCTTTCAAATGTTTTTAAAGTAATTAACATGCAGCGTAAACTATTAGAGGGAAGTGGCATTTTAAATTTTAACGGTTGGAGTGCAAAGGGAATGAACTTATGTTGCACCCCTTCAATTCTAGTAGCATGACATTATAGATCGGTTTCCATACAATAGAGGCATACTCGAGTCATGTAATATCAGATGTGAGATGTCATTCAACTGTGATACCAGCTGAGAATAGGGCTGTAAGCTTTTCAAATCAGTTGAATAGTTGGACAGCATAAAAGTTGAAAAAAAAATTGTTTCGAGAAAATCGCATTTCAAAATTTTATTTGCGACATTTTTAGTGAATTCCAAATATTACGAAACTGAAGCTTACCAGCCTCTAACCTGCGATTTCCTATCTATATATAACAATTGTGTCTTCTTCTTTGCCGTACATTCGTTGTCATGCATCCGCCACTTTTGGTTGTCTCAAAAAAAAAATTAAACTGTGCCCAAATTGTGTCACCCTGTACATACTAGTGTATGCATAAACGTACAAACATTGCACTTTTCATAAGTCGTTGTTTTCATATCATATCCCTGCAGGGAAAAATACTAGTTGTGCATTTCACTACTGCCAGTGCAATTTTCAGCTCAATCAGTTCGTGTTCTATCTTTTTCCGAAGTTAGCAAGAGGTATTTTTGACACGGCGATGTACTACGAAATTTCAATTCTCCGGTAATGCATTAGCAAACTACCGGTGTATACTATCTAAAAGAAGTTGTAGTACATTATGTTACTGATATAATCAATTTCGGACCAGTTAAAATGTAAGAAGCACATCTATTCAATTCAATATTCAATATATTATATTTCATATATTTTCATATATACAGCGTATGCAAAATACATTTTTTCTTAAAATTTTTTCTTTCTTGTTTTTTTTTCTTCTTTCAAGTGCAGTAAAGGGTTAGAGATTCAAAAATTTGATCAAATTTACACCATAAGTAAATACTTAAAAAAATAAAAAAATTAAATTTAAGGCAGCCACTTTAGAAACACAATATATTATATAATATTCCATACTAAATAAATCCAAGATTAATATTCTATATATGCTACTGCTACATGGAATTTTTTGGATGGTCCGTTTTTTTTGGAAAACCTGTTTTTTGTTCGACTGAAGTGGTATTCTCAATTACATTTCTGCTTCACTGGCGCTAGTAAAGTTCCGTATAGATTCTAAAAAAAATATAATTAAAATATGTAATTATTTATATTTATTTTAATATTATAGAAAAGCTCTATACCCAAACCGCACAGAAATTTTGAAAAAAGTTTGTGGATTCCGTGTGTCCCGTCTGTGTTGTACTCCATTATTGCATTTTTAAGCTTTTTGCTGAAACAAGACTCTTTATTACTGAAATCTCGCAAAGATAAACTTAATACTTTAACTCTGTATTTTTTGTGTTCGAAAGTAAGACACACCATCATAGGACGGTTTTCAGGCACCACGCTTTCATTCATCTCAATTAAACTTCAGAGAATACCTAATTTTAATCAACTCTCCCGTAAAATCTTGCTGAACCAATTTTTCCGAAACTATTTTTTGCTCTGCCACCAGCGCCGGTATTATCGAAGTTTAATAATTATTTCTTTTGGCATTTTAAAGCTTAGACTAAGCTAGTGTAAGAATATTTTCAATCCGTTTCTCTAATCTTACTGACTTGTAATGTGAGACTACATAGAAACCCAAAAAAGAATTTGAAAATATATGAAATTATTTTCGCGCAAAAGGTTTGTAACTCAACTCCTGGAATACACAAAAAACAGCAAGAGAATTTTTTTAGTGTGAAATGTCACCTACTTTACGAGACATCGATCACTACAGCCATCTATCGAGAAAATAATAGATTTATTTTTCCCCAAACTAATATATGAGGGAAACCTTTTATATTTTACGCCTTTGCCACACTACGCGTGGTGAGCTGTAATTCGATATTTTTATGGAAACGTTTGGTATTTTTTAGCATAAACCTACCATTAACGCTTTCACTTACAAGCTCTACTTGCCCTTTTTTCAGTGACATGAAAAATTTCTCTCGGCCAAAAGGTGGAATTAACTCGGGAAATTTTGCGCGCGATGATTTATCGATAGAGACGAGAAGTGCATTAATCAACTACTTCACCTTTTGGCGTTGAAGCACCACATTTAACCATTGCGAAACGTTGGTAAAGTGAGTTCCAACGAGACCGCCGATCCTTGCAGGAGAATTTCGTGATGGCCGTCCAAGAAGCAATCGATGCTGTGCGCAAAGATCGTCACGTAACGCAAGATCGTCATGTGATATATTGTGTGACATAGCCACCCTTAGGAATTCGTGGGACCAGCATACATTCAATATTCCATGAACATTTGGTCGTCAAGAAGATTTTTTTCGTCTCGTTGAGCACCGCATAATTTGAAATTAGCTCAAAAATGGCTCGTAGCAATTGGTGTAAAGAAAAGTCGAAGAAATTCAGCCGCGGTGGTTCAAAGCACATTTATGACGTCATAATGGGTGACGAATTTTGGATTTATGTATATGAGCCGGAAACAAAACAAGAATCGACAGTAGGTGCGTATTGAGACGGGCTCAATCCAACAAAAGTTGTTCGCGGAAAAAGCACCTCTAAGCCAATGCTCGCCGGTTTTTTAGAGAATCTGGTTTCCGGTTTTTCAGAAAATCGCAACAAAAAGCTTAAAACAGTCAATTTTGAGTAATACACAACCATTTGTTTGCCAGAAGTTTTCGGAGAATTAAGGAAAACCAAAAGTCGAAGACGAATCATACTTCACCAAGGCAATGCGAGCTCTCACGTACACATTTTACTATCTTTTCATTATTGGGCGCAAGATATAAAAGGCAACCCTCTTAAAGTGAATAAATTTTATGTGAATAAAGTTAATTGTTGTCTTTATTTAAAAGACTTGGATGTAGGGGTTTTTAAAGAAATGTATTCATTAGTTACCTACCTATACATAATACTCTAATCATCGCAATGCATTGATGAATCCCAAAGATACTTATCTAAAAAAAACTCAGCTAATTTGAAGGAAAACTAAGAATTTTACAACTGGTACTATTCTATTCAATAACAACTAGTATGATGTCTTCTCTTAAAAACCAGTATTTGAACTGGAATATTCCCATACCAACTTCGCTTTTCCCTGCAGGGATGTTGATGTGTGTATATTTATATATTTATGAGTGTGCATTTGTGCATTTAACGCCATCGTTTATGTTTCGCTTGTCATATCTGTTATAAATGTAATGACTTTTACCATTAGCCCAACTACTTTCCTAAAGTATTTTAACTATAATTTTGTGGGTGTCAATTTAAAATAGATACTGCATTTCAGGAATTGTCACTGTTATCTGAGCCTTTTGATGTATTACAATTTTTAAAATAGTTTACTGGATGTAATTATTTATACTTGTAGAATAAAATATAAAAATAAAAAAGTTTCCAATAAACACTCTTAAGTCTGCAGTATTTTTGCAAAGGAATTTTGAAAAAAAAAGTTTTTTGAGCAAACGTAGAAGTCTGCTTTTTAGCAAAATTTGGGTAGGTAGGGTCACAAAATCGAAATTTTTTTCTTCACTCATCTTATAGTAAATCATTTCAAAAGCTGTCAGAGGTAGTCTAGCTGCCTTAGAAGCAACCAAAATAATCGAAAAAATGGTAGAAAGCGCGGAAAATTGGCAACTTATTGGCACGTACAGAGAGCGAGCCCTGCGCGGGAAAAGACTTGACTTGGACAGAGATGCTTAAGCGACATGCTAACCTTAACCTACCTATCTAATTAGAAGATGAGCCGATAGCATGATACTGGCTCTAAAACCGGCGAACGCCTACTTGGCTCTTCTCTTTCTTCGATGAAATTCTACCGTACTTTCGGGCAGAGGAAACATCCAGAAGAGGAGGAGTGACACACCATTCGGTGCAGACAACGAACCCTACCTCATCGCCACAAAAAAAAGTAATTTTTGAAAAATATTTATAATGCTAATCAGGTTTTCGACAGGTGTTTAACTCATTGTTATTTTCACTTTAAATTTTATTTTTTTTTTTTTTTCAATTTTATTTCAATAGAATATTTATTTTAATAGAATTGCTTGCTCAATACTAAAGTGCCCGCAAATATTTCAGTTTCAAAAAGTTTCATCGAAAAATGTTTGATCGAAATATTTTCCGACTAGCAACCGGTGACAATATTTCAGCGGTCCCATAATTTTGATTCTAAGTGTTAAAGCCTTAAGGAAGGATTGCAGTCGAAATTTTTTTCTTCACTCATCTTATAGTAAATCATTTCAAGAATGTTGTGTCAAAATTTTAAGTGGATCGAAGCAGAACTCTCAAAGTTATAGCCTTTGTAGGCACTCTACCTCGAATGCGGAGCATCGATAATTTTTCAGAGTCATTTTTTCAAACGCGTTTTTCCCGAAACGACTTCTTAAAAGTCGGTGCCAATCACAACTCCGAAACTATTCAACCGATTCTTTTCAAATTTGGCACACGTTTTTTAAATCAAAAATACCTCCCCCCCCCCACTGTTTTTTTTTTATTTTTATTTTTATTTTTTTTTTTTTAAGGTTGTTTTTCACTTACAAATATGGCGAAATTTTTCGCCAAAAATGCTCGTTTTACGTTTTTTTGCCACCAAAACTACAAAAATGAAAAAAAAAAAATTATTAATGGGGGGGGGGGGAGCATTACGTCGTACTTTAACTGAAAAATTCGACTTTTTTAGTTTCAGATTATTCTACGACGAATGCCGATTGGCACCGCAGAGCACCCCTCGAAAAACATATCTCCAAAAAAACTCTGTCATGGGCTTATTTGTCAATATTTTATTATTAATATTTTTTAAAAACTTATTGAAAAGATGTACAATAACATGCAACTGATTTTATTAAAGTATCTTAAGCCATATTTCTGTAAAAAATTCAAAAAAAAGTGTTTTTTTTAGCGCTAAACCCTACCACCCCCTTAATTTACTGGCATATGTTCGAGTGATAGAAACTGAGATCTGGTGGGTAAGTACTGTAAAGGGCTACTCGGAATAAATAAATTTTATTCACGATACATAAACAACTATAAATCATACTCTCCGATCCGACTTTAAATGACGAGATCGTGGCGAAAAACTTAAGAAAGGGTCGGCCAAAAAAATTATTCGAAATTTTGTTACAAAAATTCTCAAGATGTATGGTCAACATTTTTACTCCTTGTGCGGGGTACGGTCCAATGAATAAGGTTGCCCAAAATTAAAACAAAAAAATATTAGCGCTTATACTTCTGTTAGATGTTTGGCCGAGCTCCTCCTCCTATTTGTGGTGCGCGTCTTGATGCTGTACCACAAATGCATGACAGTAATACACTCGAAGGTTTGCCATTGTCTGCCGAAGGGCGACCGCTATTAGAAAAAACTTTTTCTATGATTTTGGTGTTGCATGTACGGAAATTCGAACCTACGCACTTCTGAATGGTAGTCACGCACCAACCCATTCGGCTACAGCGGTCACGATAGTGGTTTTTTCTTCTTGATTGACGCGGTAACCGCTTACGCGAATTTGGCCGAGTTTTACAAAACGCATCCGTCGTTTCTTTCTCGTGTTAACCGGGGCCACTTGGAAACACCAAGTGATCTTTCCAACGGAGAGGAGGCCGCCCTCTTCCTCTGCTACCACCAGCTGGTACCGAATCGAATACTTTCATAGCCGGAGCGTTTGTATCCATTCGGACGACATGACCCAGCCAACGTAGCCGCTGGATCTTTATTCGCTGTGCAATGTCAGTGTCGCCGTAAAAGTCATACAGCTCATCATTTCATCGCCTGCGATACTCGCCGTCACCAACGTGCACAGTTTCAAAAATCTTTCCGCCTTGAAATTACCATTGAATTTTCTTAGTAAAAAATGCACTTTTGCATACATTTAGTATAAAATGTATACAAATGAATATTATTTCATACACTCCTTTGATTTCCCTTCACAAACATTGAAAAAATTATACCCCATGCTTTAATAAAAAAATAAAGTTTTAATTATTTTTTATAGAAACCCTCAAACGAGCCAAAGATTAAAGAAAATTTGAATTATTAAGAAAACCAAAACATTAGTTAGTTTCACGCCACATGCGCCGGTACTTATAGGACAGAAGAACATATTAGAGCACACTAATATGCCATAAGTTCTGTTATAAGTTCTCGCCGTATGCATGGTGAAATTTGTCACAGAATTTTTGGCAAGAGCGCTGGTAGTCAGAGGCAAAAGTCAGATGGGCGGCGAGACTTATGACAAACATAGATAAATGGTATGACAGACAGTTCGGAGAGGTCAACTTCTATATTACTCAGATGCTATATCTCTCTTAGTTCCCGTCCTTCCTGATGGAACATAGGGCTCTACAAAACGCTTCCAGCGGTCACGATCTTACGCGATGACTCTGACTTATTTGAAAGATTTCCCTGCAGCCTTAAGTTCTTTTTCGAGAGTTTTCTTCCATGTGGCCATAGGGCGTCCATTTAACTACTGTCTGGTGGGTTCCAATAGTGTGGTTGCCTGCATATTTCTGTGGAAGCCTTTCGAAGAGTATGACCAATCCACCTCCATTTCCTCTACTTCATTTCAGTCTGGATGGGTAACTGCTTATAATTCGCCCAAAGCTCGCTGTTGTTGATTGTTCTGGGCCACCAAATACGCAATAAACGTTTTAAACATTTGTTGACAAAAAGTTGCGGCTTATTTCCGAGCCAGTCTGTCATGAGCCAGGTGTCACAGCCATACAAAAGGGCCGATTTTACATTTGAGTTCAAAATACGCAGCTTTGTATGTGTGGAAATCGATGTAGAATTATATATCTTGTTCAGCTGAGTAAACGCACTACGAGCTATGCTATTTTCGAAAATATCTAAACAAAATAGGAAAAACGGAAACCACTGAATGTATCTACATTACACATTCTTCAAATGTGAGAGGAGGAAATTAGATCGCAAAGCTGTCAGAGGTAGTCTAGCTGCCTTAGAAGCAACCAAAATAATCGAAAAAATGGTAGAAAGCGCGGAAAATTGGCAACTTATTGGCACGTACAGAGAGCGAGCCCTGCGCGGGAAAAGACTTGACTTGGACAGAGATGCTTAAGCGACATGCTAACCTTAACCTACCTATCTAATTAGAAGATGAGCCGATAGCATGATACTGGCTCTAAAACCGGCGAACGCCTACTTGGCTCTTCTCTTTCTTCGATGAAATTCTACCGTACTTTCGGGCAGAGGAAACATCCAGAAGAGGAGGAGGAGAGATTCTTTTAGTGACACACCATTCGGTGCAGACAACGAACCCTACCTCATCGCCACAAAAAAAAGTAATTTTTGAAAAATATTTATAATGCTAATCAGGTTTTCGACAGGTGTTTAACTCATTGTTATTTTCACTTTAAATTTTATTTTTTTTTTTTTTCAATTTTATTTCAATAGAATATTTATTTTAATAGAATTGCTTGCTCAATACTAAAGTGCCCGCAAATATTTCAGTTTCAAAAAGTTTCATCGAAAAATGTTTGATCGAAATATTTTCCGACTAGCAACCGGTGACAATATTTCAGCGGTCCCATAATTTTGATTCTAAGTGTTAAAGCCTTAAGGAAGGATTGCAGTGTTCAGAAATTACATGCATTTATTCGTTATTGGTTACTTTTTTTTAGAGCTTCAGCCGAACGCCTTTGTTGCTAACGCTGCTAAGCAGTTATTTGTTAAATAATTTATTATTGTACAAATGTTAAAAAAAAAATATATATAAAAATAAATATTTAGAGCTGCTTTTAAGATGGAAAGAAAGAAATTTAAGATGGAAAGTTTTCTTAATGCAGGAAATCCGGTGCGCCCTTTTGATAAATATTGTATTCCATCACTAATTGCGTCAACTGCAAGTCAAATTAAAGTATAAATATTATAAATAGCAGATAGTAAAGAAATAAAAAATGCAAACGCTTATTACAGCATCCGGCGCTTATAAAAATAAATAAATGCACACAATTTTCTAAATTATTTAATCGCGTAATTGATAAACTGGTTTTCTCACAGTAGCAGTCTTGAATGAAATTCTCTACGGTGCAGTGCGAATACAGCATTTGCGCATACCAGCTATGCCAAAAGATCACTTGGCTTAGGTTAACTGCATATAAAACGGTACTGTCGTACAACATGAACTATGAACAGCATTGTAGCCGGGTCTGGTTAATAATTCTATGCATACATTTTTACTTGTATAAAGTTCAGGTAAACGGAGGGTTGCATTTGTATACTCAGCGCTATTAAACAAATTAATGTTATTATATATAATATTATTAATAAATTAATATAAATATGAAAACTAAATAATAGAATAGTTAATCGCAGACCATCAACTATGGAGGAAAATGCGTTTCGTATTGTGATTGAGTTCCACACTAAGCACAGAAATACCACACGTCTTAGTGCCCATTTACACAGAGCAACATTTGGAAGGGAAACATTTCGTTCGTGGGAGAAGGACGAACGGAGAAAAGAAAGCGGATTTTGCCTGCCGTACTGGTGACATGTTTTGTGCTTATTATTCGTATTTTCCATCTTGTATTTTCCACCAAGTTGGCTGCAAAACAATTTTTGAATTTTTGATCATTAATTTCTTCTTTTGTGGGAGAAAGGTTTGAGTTCTGTATGGGTTATCAATCAAATGGAACTATGACAAACATCAGAACGCCGCTTGGGAAATACAGGATAATTTCGCTCGTAAGGTAAGTATGATTTAAAAGACTTATGGGGCATCTTTAAGTTGAATTTTAAGTTTTTTTTCTCCCATTTCTAGATACTCAAGTTAATTTTAAGTTAAGTATTTATATAGGCGGCCGCCGTAGTCAAATGGGTTAGTGCGTAACTACCATTCGCAATTCACAAAGAGAACGTCGGTTCGAATCTTGGTGAAACACCAAAATTAAGAAAAACATTTTTCTAATAGCGGTCGCCTCTCGGCAGGCAATGGCAAACCTCCGAGTGTATTTCTGTCATGAAAAAGCTCCTCATAAAAATACCTGTTATTCGGTGTCGGCTTAAAACTGTAGGTCCCTCCATTTATGGAAAAACATCAAGACGCGCACCACAAATAGGAGGAGGAGCTCGGCCGAACACCTAAAAAGGGTGTACGCGCCAATTATACATATATATATATTTATATATGAAATATTCTGAATTTTTTTTTTATTCAATTACACAAAATTATATATACAAGCATTTAAATAAAAAAAAGGTATTTATTATTTAACCAATCCAGTTTGTCTTCTTCCTTGAAATGTTTAAGAAACTGTTGACGAACGTTCTCCGTTTTATATGAACCAAAAGATGACAAAAAAGCAAACGTCAAAAGCAAGGAATATTGCCGAAAACCATTTTGCCGGTTTGACCGCGAATGAAACATCAAAAGAGAATTTGCAGTGTCTCCCATCCAGATGTCTCCGTGTGTAAATCGGCACTTATGGAAGAAATACCATCTATTTACCTCGAGAAAAAGAGGTAACGAAAAAGCTATAAATCTCAGAAATGGTTGATGTATCAGCTTATGTCTATGGTCTATGTCTATGGTTAGCAAGATTATTGACTAAACTACTTCAGAAGCATAAGCACTTTCACGCTATTTTTTTTTTTATCTTTGTAGCACGAACAGGGAAGAATTTATTAACCGGATTGTTGCTAATAACGAAGGCTGGGATCAAAGAACTATATTTCAGTGTTCTTGTTTGGGACCCCAATCTAACCAATTGGAAACGGTGTTCATGCATAGTATTTAAACCCCAACAAGATTTAGATAAACTTCATCATACTTGTTTTTTACAGCAGTTTACAATTGAAATTATTAAATCGTTAGTAGTTTACTTGAAAAATTCTGTATAAATCGAGTTCGAATTTTTCGACAGAACATTTGAACTCCCTAACTCTTACCTGGTTGGTCTTTTTGACCCTATTTTTAAAGAAAGTTAAATTTTTAAATGAAAGTTACCTAAAAATGCAGTTAAAATGTAGTACAAAAACTTGAAGTGGAAAATTTTACTAGGGGTCTCTAAGGACGAAAGACTTCTACGTATTAAGATAAGTCCTCCCCTCCTAAGAGTTCCCATCGAAATTGATTCAACCCGTCAAGGCACTTTACACGACGGACGCCAGCTGTCGGATAATTCATGAGAAACTTCTGGTGCAAAAGCAAAATATTACCAGGTGCACGACAAGGATGTGTTCTCTCGCCACTTCTCTTTAACATCGTTTTGCGCGTTGTCAAGAAAACGCCAGAGGCAGTATTACCTGGGGAATGCAAGGGCGCCTAGAGGATCTTTACAATGCAGATGACATTTGTCTTCTGTCCAACAACTATCTTGACATGGCAGATTCAAGCAGTTCGAGAAGCAGCTGAGAAAGCTGTCGTGAAGATCAATACCCATTGTGCAGATCAATCGAGTGGTGATATCAAAAGCCGAACAAAGAAAGTTGTGGCGGCAAAACTGTGAATTTTTAACTCCAATGTAAAATCGATTTTACTTTATGGTTGTGAAACATGGAATGCACCGTCAGCTGACACAAGCTATTACACGTTTTTGTAAACAGATGCCTTCGAAAAATTCTCAAAATATTCTGGCCAAATATAATCTCAAATACTGACTTATGGGCCAGAACATAGCACAAGCCAATACTATTAGGGATCGGAAAGAGAAAATGGAGCTGGTTGACCATGTTCTACGCATTGGAAATGGTGACTTAACAACGACCGCCATGGACTTGAACCCCCAAGGAAGCCGCATAGGTGGAAGACCTGCGAATACCTGGAGACGACTGCTGGAGTCGGAAGCCCGAGCCATGTAGCTTAGCTGAAACGAAATTAAGAAATTGGCGCAAAACAGACCAGAATGCAAGAAGTTCGTTGTGGCTCTAGGAATTTATGATGATGATGAAGATTAAAATGAGAGCAGAAAAGCATAAATAATAATAAATCAAATATGTCTAGAAATTTTAATACTAAAAATGTAATATTATCGTGAAAGTCCGCATTTTTTAGAATAGAAATGGAGGGGTGTAAAATTTTTGTAATGATTCCTATTACATTAGTTTGGGGAAAAAGAAATCCATTATTTTCTCGATAGATGACTCTAGTGATTACTATCTCTTAAAGTATCGATCAAATAATTTAAAGTTTATGCTCGTTGTCAAGGTGATATTTCTTACTAAGAAAATTATTTTCCTGTTTTTTGTTTGGTCCATTCAGTTGTGAGTTACAGGGTGTTACCAATGGAAGTCAACAAAGAGAAAATTCGGTGCATTTGACAGTTTTTCTTTGATAAGAGCGAAAATAGCCTGAGTTGGTTAAATTGTGAATGGTGTTTATGGTGCCAATACTGTAATAGCTAATTATGTACAATTTTGGTTTCCACGAATTTTACGTCGAAAATTTTACGCAAAAATAATGAAATTTTCTTTTCCCCCAAACTAAAAAACATCTAATCGTCATTATGTGCCATGAGCCTATGAACTGTAAAACAAAAAATTTATGAGGTGAAGCTAAAACTTTATCCAACTCTGCGTCTCCCTAAAGAGGTTGTCCATTTCGAAGGCCCATTAAAAACATTTTTTGTTTTGTTGTATAAATAAATTCATAAAAGATCTGAGTGACGTAAGTATTAGAGAGATTATTTATATCTAGAGAGAAAAACTATTTCATATATACATAATTTTACCTCTACTTTTCGCGAACTTTTTGACCTCCTCTCGTATGAGCAAAGTTGCGTATTGTTATTGTTGCTGGCTATCATTGAAATAACATATTTAGATATGAAAAATATAATATGAAAAAATATAAAAAACAGTTCTGTATATTTGCGCTTGAAATTTACGCTTCGCTGACAATGATTAAAATCTAAATTTTGCTATTATAAAAACTTAGTACAATATTTACTCGAATTAACTATCTTAATTACTCTATATTCTTATAATTTCCGATATGTTAACTTAGCATGAAGAATGTGAAGTGATGTTTTGTGTATGCATACGTCCATGGGTAAAAGAAAAAAGTTGTAAAGTTGTAATTAATTTGTTTACTTAATTTTTTTTTATAAAAATATAGTTTATATTACAAAAACAACCTTATAACTTATATTTTAAAACTTTGCACAAAATTTATAAAAATTCAAGAAATTATAATAAAATTCTCAAACTTTTCAATCAGAACCTATAGAAAAATTTCAAGTATGCTATAGTTTTATAGCCCATTGAATTTTGTTATAATGAAGTGCAAGTTTAAAGTAGAAGCAAAGTTTAAAATTTTGCCAAAAAGACTAGATCGAAATGGAAAAAAAATTCCTTTCCTCAAGAACTGGTTACACTACTTAAGGGGATATATACAGTTAGAAGGCCGAAAAAAACGAAGTTTCCAGCATTTTTTTTTTTTTGAGAAAACTTTTAAATTTATTGTTTCTCCAAAAAAAATAGATTTTTGACCAAAATTTCGGCTTTAAATTGTTTATGAAAAAATATTAACAGGTGAGAGAAAATCTTCGATTAATTCCTAAAAAATATATTTAATAAGCTCGTGTTAAAATTTGAGACTAATCGGTTTAGCCGGTTTCGAGTAATGTTGGTCACCGACTTTGAAAATACCATTTTAATAAAAACGCATTGAAAGCTAGAAAATCACTCTACAAACACTCTGAAACGCCTTTTCAACTTTGCGTGTAACTTCAAAAATATTCACCGACACGATATTTTAAATATATGTAGATTAAAAATATAACATAAAAACTTAATAACACCCATAATAACTTCTTCCAATCGATATTACCATTAATGATATTTATAGACAAAGATTATTGTAAGCCAAGTAATTTACGGCGACGTTTTAAACAACGCTATTTTTATGAAAATTTTTGTGGCTGTTCGATTTTCCTCGGAGCATTTTCCTTTGATGAGCACCAATTTTGAAAGGCGTCGAGATCCGACTGTACGTTTTGACTATCTATCCTGGAGGAGTTTTATATCGTCCGAAAACATTAAACAGTTTGCAAACCTAAAATGTTTAGGTAAGTCATTTATAAAAATAGTAAACAGCAATGGCCCGCAATGAGTTCCTTGCGGTATACGAGACCATGCATTGACTATGATTTTAGACGCAATGGGTCTAATTTTCACTCAATTTCCTACCTTTACAAAAACTAGCGAAGAACTTGAAGAGATTTCCTCCAACTCCATGGTGTTCCAAATTACACAAATGTATTGAGTGGTCCACCTTGTCAAGGCTTTCAAAAAGTCCATATAAATTGCGTCTAATTTTGAACAGTTTTTAAACGCACTTACTATTTGATTTGTAACTAAAACAAGATTAGAGCAGGTTGACCTGCCGACGAAAAATACTTGCTGGCAATGAGATATAACCTTATTTAAGTGATCAAATAACTTCGTTTGTTTCATGTGATCGGATAACTTAGCAATAGTGCTCTGCTTCACAATAAGCCTATAGTTACAGACGACATTCCGATTTAAAGGCTCGTTCAATCCAGCAAAGTTTCCCAGAATCGATAAAAGTTTCACTATTTAAACACAAGTTTTAAAAATATGTAGTGGGAACCCCTCACTATCTGATCTAGCGCTGCGCTTAAGTTTGGAAATCGCCAGAAGCACATCACCGTTACTAATCTCAAAGTAACTGATAGTTTGCTAAGGTGAAGCTGATAGGGTCCGGCACTCGAAGTGTAACCAATTAAAAAGGCCATAAATTATTTTGGAAATCTAATTTTATTCAATTCAAAGCAAAAAATGTGTGAAAATGATACAAAATTAAGAATCAATTTACGATATAACCACCTTTTGCCTTAACTATGGCCTTGAGACGGTCCAGAAACGAATCGTAAGCTGCCTGAATGTATGTGTGTGTGTCCGAATTTTAGTTCGAATTTTAGGTATATTATTATCAGAAATATTTCCATAACATCCTAAACTAACAGAAAAATCAGTAGTTTTTATTTTATAATGCCTTCTTTTTTAATGTAGTGCCAGAAACTAGATGGATTTGACTTTAGTCTCGTTTTAATAGAAAGCATACATATATTGCGTGAATAAGTGAAATTGTGCATTGTCGTCTTTCTTTCTGTTTTTTAAGTACACTAACCTAGGATTAAACCATGAAGGTTTATTGTTAGCTACTACACCCGTTTTGGATGTTTGGCCGGGCTCCTCCTCCTATTTGTGCCATGCATCTTGATGTTGTTCCATAAATGAATGGACCTACAGTCTCAAGCCGACTCCGAACGGCAGATATTTTTTATGAGGAGCTTTTTCATAACAGAAATACACCCGGTGGTTTGCCATTGCCTGCCGAGTGGCGACCGCTATTAGAAAAAACGTTTTCTTCATTTTGGTGTTTCACCGAGATTCGAACCTACGTTCTCTCCGAAGGACAATCACTTACTCACAGCCGTTACTACTGCCTACTACTTCTCATGAACTATGTATTCCTTATAACTATAAGCAAAAAGTTCAGTTCAAAGTCCCCTTATAAAATCTTAAAGTGCATCAAGATTGACTCGTTTATGTACGCAGCGGAACTTGCGGTCGGGTACTCTCAGAGTATTCCTTTGCGAGTACATGACTTTCCCCTACTGGTATCTAAACTTCTATTTGTTGGGTGGGTCGACCACTGTTGTATACTCTCTTGTTACATTAGCTGCCTTATGAGCACGAGTGGCGAAGAACCTCAATGTTCCCACCACAGTTTGGACCAAGGGCATCACAACATCAAAAAAAAGTTGTAATAATAATAATGATTGTATGTACCATTAATAATAAAAACAATAATAAAACTTCTAATAACAGTAATAATAAACGATAACACCAACAACAGCTATAAAGAAGAAGAAGAAGAAGAATATAAAATCAGCAGCAGCGATGGCAACAACAACACTACCTCCAACATCAACAATCACAACAACAACAACAACAACAACAACGAACGATGACAACAACAACAACAACAACAACGATGGCAACAGCAACAACAACAACAACGAACGATGACAACAACAACAACAACAACAACAACAACAACGACGACGACGATGGCAACAACAACAACAACAACAACAACAACAACAACAACAACAACGAACGATGGCGGCAACAACAACAAAGGAGGAGAGAAAAATATGAAGAGAAAAAATGAGCGGCATCGGCAACAACAAAGAAAACAACGTGAACATTGTAAAAGATTAGTTAGAAAAAGAAGAAGAAAACAACAAACTCGTAAAAAAGCAATGAGGAAATGCTTCTCAGAAAAAACAATGCCAGAAATTCAATTTCAAATTTGTGATTAATAGAATGTTTCAATTAAAATATAATAATAATAAATTTTCAGTAATATTTATTACCAGAAATAAACTAATTAAATAGGTGAATTTCTCGCGTTGGGAGATCTCAATTCAGGTTCTCCTAAATTCATAGGGCTGGTCAATTTGTATTGAACGTTTTTTTTTTTTGTTTTTGACATCATTCCTAGAAGATTGAGGTGCTGCATACAAATCTAAAAAGAAAATTTTAGGGGCATAGCCCTACTGTCAATTTTGGTCGCCCTCAATTTTAAAACAAGCTATCAGTAATTTGAGGTCAAGCGGCAACGCTGTCAAGATAAAAAAGAATACCTCGTAAAGAGGCCTAGGACTGATGGAGGACTGCCTCAATCATTTAGTGAAACGGAGGGGTCCATTATCCTAGTGGTTGTCGACAACGGCCACCGTGCCATGAAACTGCCGGCTGGCACTTTCAGCAATGAAGACATTGTTACCGTAAGCTTGGAGAGCATTACTATAAAACTCTGGCGGATCTCAGACTTCATGGCGCACAATGACAAGATGAAGCAGACCCCCATGCTGCCTCAGGTGAGGCGAAAGAAAACTGGTGTCATCACTGGTTCCAACGCGAACATCACCTACATTTGTCGGGGAAGTACGGACATTAAGGCAAGAGGTGAAACATTTTTTTATTTTATTTTAAGTGAAGACTTGATTTTTAGTTGAATCAATTTGAATTTTCGTTCTTTTATTTTATTTAAAATGCCATCTTTGACTACAATCAAGAAAGTGCTTGAAGCTATACTTAGTCCTGCCATAAGTTCTGTTAGAAGTTGAGTCCGTTATAGATATGAAATTATAGTACTTTTTTTAATGAAGTTAGTTTTATTTAATAATGAAAATATTAAAAACTAAGATTTTTGAAATTTCATTCTTAATACTTGCTCGGAAGCCTTCAAACGATTACGCCATTCAGCTATTGCATCACGCACGGTTTTCATGGATATTGACGTCGCTGCTCTAACCAAAGATTGTTTGAGACTCTCCAAATTTCCTTCAGGTCTTCACAGGTCATGTTCTTCACAACTGCAATGGATTCAGACTGGACTTCCAGACGGCCAATCTTCTGCGGTTATGAAGCCAGGAATATTGTTTTTCAGCCAATAATGGGCTGGAGTGGAATCTTGTTGGAAGATCCAACGCTCTCCATTGAAGACAGTACTGCTCAAGTGCTTCACCGCGCCTTATAAGACATCTTTCTTGTACACTTTTGCCAAAGTCTTAACCTCTTTTTCGCAGAAATGAAGAGATGTAATGCCTTTACAAGACACTCACCATCAAACCATTACAGAGGTTGTATGGTGGCCACACTGAACCCTTGGGACAACATTTTTTGCGTCTTTAGAAGTTTTTGCACAGATTTTGTCGTTTTGCTTTTTAAAAGCTTCTTCAACAGTGAACAATTTCTCATCTGTGAGAAGAATATTTTCATGCGCGTTGTCAGAAGATGACCAGTTGAGCGATAGAAGGCTTTCATTTAGAGATCATTTCTAATTAGTCTTGACATGGATCTGGTCAGTAAATTCATTTCCCTGGACGTGATTTTCTGTTTTCTAAGGGGATTTCTGGGATTCTATTTCGAACGTCTTTTTCTGTTTGTCACTTCAAACGTTTGGGAAAAACGATTGATCGTGGAATTCGTAAATCTCAATTGCACTTTTACCACACTTTTGTAATGCAATCACTGCATTGCGATTTTCCCTAGCCCCCACTACATTGTTTACAAACGAAATTTGGCACGAACCTGCGAATTTGGTTTCGCCGTAAGCATTGTAAAATTTGTCAAAGAATTTATGGCAAGACCATACCGGTCCGTGTTATTTCTCGAACAGGTAATCACAATTGGCCATCGAGATCTTGTGATTTAACACCTTGTGACTTTTTTCTTTGGGGTCACGTGAAAGAGAAGGTCTACGCCAACAGCCCACGGTCGATTCAAGACCTCAAAGATGGAATTCGTGAGACTATCGAGGGCATAGGGCAGTCACTTTGCAATTCGGTTATGGAAAATTTCATGAAAAGGTTATTGTCCTGTAAGCGTGGTCGTGATGGTCATTTTCTTGATGTTATTTTCCACTATTAACGGCATGCGTTCCTCTTTATAAGGAAATAAACATCCGTTCATTTATATTAAAAAATAGCATTTTTCTTTGAATATCAAAATAACACCTCTTATTAAAAACCGTTTTTATATATAATTGGCGCGTACACCCTATTTGGATGCTTGGTCGAGCTCCTTCTCCTATTTGTGACCAACAGTTTCAAACAGACTCCGAACGGCAGATATTTTTTAGGAGGAGCTTTTTCATGGCAGAATCTTTTTTTTAATTTTGGTGTTTCACCGAGACTCGAACCTACGATCTATCCCAATTCCGAATGGTGATTACGCACCAACCCATTCGGCTACGGCGGCCGGGACTAACATCCCTAGTATTATATATATATGCATGTTTTTTGCACTTCTGTTTTCCTCTTATTGAATAATGATTTACGTACATACATTTTACTTCTATTTCATTAAACAATATTTTTTACTGCAACATTATACGCCATATAACAGCAATTGAATTGAAGCTAACATTTTTATTTGTTTCGCAGCAGTCGTGTGAAGTAGTTCAGATATTTCTTTCTTATTTGACAGTTTAAGAAAAAACAGTAAAGAAATGTCACAGATTTTACAAAACATCTTTCACGAATACGGTAAATTGGAGCGCATAAAACGTGTTTAAATAAACAAAAATAAAAAATAATATTTAATATAATTTCATGAATTAAGAAATAATATAATCCCGTTTTATTGCTCTATGCAGATCCTATAGCTTCGCAATTGCCCTTCTTGGGGTCACCTGTAAGCATTATCGCGCTTTCGCTGTGCTACCTCATTGTTGTGCTGCTCATCGGTCCGGCCTTTATGCGAAATCGAAAGCCATTTAACATAAAAAATTTGATATTGACTTACAATTTTCTGCAAATAATCGCCAACTGCTGGCTGTGTTACTTAGTGAGTTGAAACATGGCTTCCAAGGTGTTAGGAAATTTACCAATAATAAAAAAATATATTTTCTCATCTTCTTCCACCTAGTTTGTAAGCATATTCTATGCACAACGCGCCGATGTTCCCGATTTCGGTTGCCTGTCGAAATTCGAACACTCGCCCGCCCTACAAAAGATCAACGTTTATGGACTATACGCTTTCTACATATTGAAGCTGATCGATTATGTGGAAACGGTTTTCTTTGTGCTGCGCAAGAGCTTCAAACAGGTATCGTTCCTGCACGTCTACCACCACATTATGATGAGCCTGTTCGTCTACTACCTGGGCACCTACTATGGCGCCGCGGGTCAATACTGCAGTGTCATCCCTTTGAATTGTGCAGTGCATGGCTTCATGTACACTTATTACTTAGTGGCAGCCCTCCAGCCAAACATGAAAATGGGCTTGTGGTGGAAGAAATACATAACGATATTGCAATTGGGGCAATTCGTGTTAGTGTTCATTCATCATTCCTATCCGCTGTTCTTCCGGACGAAGTGTGCCTTTCCGAAGGGACTGCTGTTGTTCGCTGTGTGTCAGTCCATTATAATGATCTGGCTTTTTGGCAATTTCTATCGACGTACATATTTGCGAACGAATCAAAAAGTGAAGGCGAGCAGAAGTGGTGAATCAAGTGTTAAGAGTAATTAAATATTCAATTAAGTAATAATAAATTCTTGCAATTTATGTCATTTGTTTAGTGCCGGTTTTACAGTGAAAGTTCCACTGTGTTGAATTTTTAAACTAAGCTTAGTAGGCAATTTTCACCGCAAATATAAAGCAGTTTACTATGCTTAACTACAATGAAATAGTTAAAGGTTGAGCAAACTCACTTGAAATTATTGTTTATCGAAGGTCGTAAACTGTCGCTCAGAACAAGGTTGATAGTTTATGTATTTTCACCGAGTCACAACTAAAGTTAGCGCTTAACTATAATTAAACATTAAATTAAATGCCCAAATTATTGTTAGTTGCCATCGCGCCGTCTTTGGGCGCATACTGTCGAAAAAGCCCAAATTAGCAAGCAATTATTGTTGTATCAAAGGTATTTCAAAACGAAGTCAACTCACTTCTGCTAGTCTAACAGAAAATGTTAAATTAACAGCAATCACCGTTTCACAGTGCCGATTTACAGACAGAAACACCTGGAAGGAAGGCACTGGAAATTCTCCTTTCATGTTGTCTCCCATGAACAAAATCTTTCCCTGTGTAAATGGGTACACATACGAGTATGAAATAATTTTGGAGATTCTCTAAAACGCACCTGGTGCCGTAACTATGCTATATCAAAAAGTTATCATTAAATAAGTTTTTCGTAGAATTTTCGTTTTGAAAATTATTATTTTTTTATTTTTAGCATAAATATATTTCGTGTTTAATAAAATTCATATAGCAAAGTAACCGAAAAATTAATATATAATTTTTTTTTTAATTTAAATTATTTTGATAAATTAAAATAATCAGAGAACTGCATATAGCAAAGTAACAAAAAGTTTAAATTTTTGATAAAATTTTTGATAAAATTTTGCTAACCGAAAAATTTTAATTTTTTTTAATTTTAATTTTTTTGATAAATTAGAATAATCGGCTGATTTTTCGATAAATTAAAATAATCAGAGAGTATACCCGTGAACTGCTACAACAACAACATTATGCCGCTCTTATGAAATACTCGCTACGGCGAATATGACGAAAGCAGAGGTCTTTGCATACTTTTTTTATAAACATACGACGCCAAACTGATACTTATAAAGCATGGTGAAAAGATTTTTAGAGGTTTACTACCTAGCAGACCGTTATCAGGCTCTGAGCAAATTTGACAGATATGCCGACGTCATTCATTTTGTGTTTCACTCAGCTAAACTAAATTTTGTGAAATACAAAATGAATGACGTAGAATCCAAAGTTCCCCTCAATTTTGTTCACCATACGAGCAAACCTGGTATCTATCATTCTTGCTCATAAAGCGTTCACGTTCAGTGTTTCACCGGCTCCGTTCAATAATCGGGGGACGCCTTTCATAATTAAAGTGCATTAATAATAACCATAATTAAATTGCATTAATAGAGACAAATACAGTTTTGGTTTTTTTTAGGCACGTACAACAGTACAAAATAATATATCATAAGAAGGCAAATTATTTTTTAAACAAAACGTATTTTTAAACAAAACATTAATATTTAGAAATAGTACATATAAAAGTGTTAAAAGCTGAATGAATTCTTACTAATAAAGGGAATTAACTGTGAATAAAAAATCTTAAGCTAAAATAAATTAGCCTCTCCCAACACCTGAGCTGAAAAGTCCAACAAAGAGACCACGTTTTTTTTTTGTTCAAAATTAGCTCAATTCATCCACATAATTTCCATCAAGAATAACACAATCATTTCAGCGCCGCTCTAGCATTTCAATACCAGTTTTGTAGAACGATTTGTCTTTAGCCGCAAAAAATGTAGGCCTCAGTTTAAGCGATAACCTCTTCATTCGAGCAAAATTCCCTACCGGCGAACATTTTTTTAGGTCTATGAATAGCCAGTAGTCGCTGGAAGCCAAACTGGCAAATGCGATGGATATGAGAGCAATTCGAAGTTCAATTCATGTAGTTTTGCCATGGTTTTGATTGACTTGTGACACGATGCGTTGTCTTCATGAAATAAAACAGTGAGCAATCACGGCATCTGCTTTGAACAGAGCTTTCTGAGAGTCAAATGCTCGTGCAATATAAAGTCAACACTTTTTTTGATATCTTTGCGATGTCAGCTAACTGAACAGCAACTTTACTTTCCAAAATTTTGTGGACTTTGTTGTTTTTGGATGTTTCGGCCTCATTTGGACTTCCCCTGCGCTGCGTTGTGCATCATCGGTGTATCTACGACCAATTTTGAAGTCAGCAAACCATCCTTTTATTATTGTTTCTGATGGAGCAGGGTCCCCAAAACATTTTTCAAGCCATTGCTTCGCTTGAATGGTATTTTTCCGAATGCGGAGAGCATCGTCGTATGTCGCACCGCTATGTAAGTAATGCTGCTAAGCGCTGTTAATAGTGCGGCGATCTGATAGGTACTTACATAGGTCTTCTGCGCTTCGAGCTTCGTTCAGTACAGCAACAATGTTTCCAGTAGGCAGTGGGACTATAGGGTGGGGGTTGTGTGTCCATGCATGTATGTGTCCATGTGTACACACATAATTATGTCGTGTGTAATTGTCTAGCTATGTTCGATTTTCTCGCGAGCTACTGACAAATTGAAATATAGTTGAGATTCAGAAAGGTGGACTATAACATATTTGCTCCAATAGTTATTACTTACAAAATTCTTGATTATTGTAAAAAAATATATATGTATATATATGTATGGAAACAAAAGCTTTAACTAAATAAAAAAGTCATTATATCTGTTTATTTCCACCGGGGAGTTAGGTCGCTATTTTGCTGTCTCATTCAACTGCTCTTTTAACATCGCACTTCTTAGCCCGATATTTTCTAGAACTTTTTTTGCCTTTATTTATTTTGCTGAAAAGATGTATATGTATACAGTTAATCCATTTCATTCATTTTTATGACGTCTGACGAACCGTTAGCTGTAGCATACTATTTTTTAAACTTTTCCAGCAGAAATAGCTTCGGAACTTGTAAAGCTCAGATACACAAGAAACCTTCTGCCTCTGAAATATCAGTTATTTGGTTACCTTGAATGTGTCGGCAAGAAAATAACGACAATAGTACTATATGCCTACGCTCATAGTTTCCGTCACCCATAAGTCAAAGTTCTAGAAAACTTCCTACTCCCTACCCGAGTTCTCCAAGTACTTGCAGCATCGCCTGTTGAAATCTTGGTCAACCCGTAGGGTATCTTGAAATTATTTTAGGCAGGCGTTTAAGTTTTGTAGGAAAACCAATCTTTCCAAATCATGATAGCCAGCGGCTTCGTTGGCTGGGTCATGGCGTCCGAATGTATACAAATGCTCCGGCTCTGAAAGTATTCGATGTGGTACCAACTGTTGGTAGCCGAAGAAGAGGAAGTCCTCCTCTGCGTTGGAAAGATCAGATGGAGAAGGACTTGGCTTGTGTTGGTCTCACTTGGTGTTTCCGACCGGCGCCTGTTAGCAAGAGAAAGAAACGACCGGCGTACTTTGTTAAACTCGGTCGAAATCGCTTAAGCACCAATAAAGAAGAAGAAGACAGCCACTTCCTTTTAATTTTTTTGAGCAAAATAGTAACAGTAGCATACAGTTTTTTTTAAACAGCCAAAATTTCCCACATTGATATAATTTTTATCCACATCCCAATGCAGAGAAAGGCAATGGGGCAAAAGGGCAATTTGGGTTTAAAGACTACAAGTAAAACAAATAGAAATGGAAATGCACAAAGCTACTCAAGTTAATTTTTCCCAAAAGAATAAATTTGAGTTGTGGAAAGCAAGCCAATATACAGTCGAACAATCGCACACATAAGTATTCGAAATACATGCATGGAAATGCTCGTAAATTCCCTGTAGAGAAAACTTGGACTAAAGTAACAAATAGTCTTGAACCAGTTCTGCAAAGAATATTTGTTTTATAGCCATAGATTTGGAACCTAAATTTACTGGAATGGCATTGAGTTTCCTTATTGATGAGAAAATCAAACTTTCAGAAGACTTTTTCAAGTAGCTGCAGTCATATATCAGAAATAATCTGTTGGTTGGTTGGTTTCCAAGATTCAATGATTTTAGATTTCAGCGGTCCCACATATAAAAATATACTTTTCTGCCACCAGCCAGCGGCAGATGGTTTTTTCTAAAATACCGGCATGCGTCCACTATTTGAAAAAAAAAGTGGAAATACTAGTTGTTTCATGTACAGCTGGAGTCCGATACTCAGCGAAGAGTATTCATCTACAAACCCACTTAGCTTCAGCGGCCACCACTTCACATAAATTAACTCGAACTAACCGCCCATCACGAGCAAGTAAGCGATCCATTCAGTACTAAATACCCTTAAGCAAAATATTTTGTTCAGGGGTAGTTTAAGCAATTACCCGACTTGTGAAAAAACTTCATTTGTATGCTCGTTTTATATACCCACCCCAAAGAGTCGGGTCCCGTTATTTTCATACTCTCTAACGCCCCAAAGTAAGCTCTTATGTCCATTATCGACTGTTTTGCTGCTGCTGCTACTCTTTGTTTAAAGAATTTAGACGGCTCTCTTCTACTTGGCTTATATACCTATATAATTTGCGCCCTTTTTTTGATTTTTGGCCGAGCTCCTCCTCCTATTCGTGGCGTGCGTCTTGTTTTAAGCCGACTTTGAACAGCAAATATTTTTTATGAGGAGTTTTTTAAATGCATTCGGAGGTTTGCCAGTGCCTGCCGAGGGGTGACCTCTATTAGAAAAAACTGTTTCACTCTTATTCAGAATTAGCCATGGCTTCAAAGTGACCAGAGACGCACTGCGCACTTCGCAACTAGTAAAATTTCCAAAAGGGTTTATGCGGGCATGCCTACAAAGGTATGATTGAATGCATATATTAGCATTAGGAATGCCCATATTAAAAGTAATTTTGATCCCGCAATTGATTGATTTCGCAATTTTAAATTTAAACCCGATGTACCGGGATTTGTGCCGGTGCATAATTTTTTAAATTCAATAAAAGTTCAACAACTTAGTATTTTTTTAAGCAGAACATATCCAACAAGAAATTATATTTATGAAGGCAAAAAATTTTGTATTTTGTTTTTCTTTTTTGATTGGAGACACTATGAGGGCAACTCAAAGCAAATGTTCGCCCGTTTTTTCATAAAATCTGGTCATGTCGTACACACAAGAGAAACTTAAAACAGTCAATTCTGAGTGGTACACAACCATTTCTTTGCCAGAAGTTTCCGCAAAATTAAGGAAGACCCGAATTATTCTTCATCAAGGCAATGCGAGGTCCCACGTATTGTCTCATACAAAATATTTTTTGAGCACTCAAAATAACGAATTACAGGCCTATTTGGCGCCTATTGATTACAAAAATAATATGCGTGGTCAACGTTTCTCAACGCCTGAAGAAGCTGCTCAAGTCTTTAAACAGCGCGAACTGGAGGTTTCCACTTCTGAGTGGCAAAAGTGCTTTGAAAATTGATTCAAGCGAATCTAGGAGTGGGTGGACTTCACGGAGAATGCTTTGAAAAACAATAAATCCATTCTTATTATTATTTTCCTAGGTTTTAGTTATTGGCAGACGAACCCCTGAACCACACAACGCAGCTTCTTTTATAGTTATTAGTTCAATTTGAAGCCACTTCAGTGGTCGGATAGCCATCAACTTAAGTTTGGCTGCAGCACTTCTGAGTGAAATTTGCTGCCAACCCTTTTATTAAGCCTTGAGCCATGGATGAAGGTAGGCACCCATCCTCGGCTAAGATGCTTACAGTTATCCCATTCAAATCTTTCAAGGGTTTTTATAACTTCAAGCGGAATATTTTGAAAAATAATAAAGCCATTTCCATTATTAGCTAGGTTTTCATTACTAGGCGCAAAATATAAAAGGCTACCCTCATACTAGGGTTCTAAATAATCGGAAACTTTTGATCTAATGTACTGTAATGTATGTGTTTGCTCGAATATCAAAGCATTTAAAGTTGACTATTCTAAACGTTTTATTGCACATAGGTAAGTCCGCACCCAGAAAGCTTCCTTTTCGAATAAAGCTTGCAAGAATATACGAGTATACACGTCAAAAAGGAATTAATATACACTTCATCTTATTAATATTTTATTCCAAATCCTTCCAACGCGTAAAAAAATAAATAAATAAAATTACAAAAACCCCTGAACTCATATCATCTATTCCATGAACTTTCGTTGCATAAAATATTCCGACATACCAGGACTGGCATCCCCAACACACACACACGCACATACATAAAAAGTACTCATTTGTGTCAGTATTGTGAGATATTTGACAGCAACCTTTGCAAACGCTCACAAGAGCAAGGACACTTATCCCAATAAATAAACACTCACACATATGGAGCTATGAAATCGTACACGCAAACAATACAGAGTGTATAAGTGGATATGAAAAAGATATTCATACGCCACCGGCACCCTACACAGGAACATCATCAACTTTAATGAAGGTAATAGCAATAGTAATAAAGTCGATGGGCCAAAGAGCACAACAAACCGATACCAAACAGTCATGGATGCACAAAATCATACAAACACGCGCACAGTCATTGATACCACGGCATACACGTGAACACATGCAAATACAGGGTTGTCCCCATATGTATACTTTTTTTTTGCAAATATAATAAAATGAAAGAAAATTATTTTAAGAAAAGTAAACATTTCCTTTATTTGAGTTATATGAATTTAATTAATTTGTCTGCCTCAACTGGTCTGTCTGTCTGAGGTCTGTCTCATCGTGTGCCATTTCAAAAGCACTATGGCCTCAATACGATATAAACAGAACAGAACGAACATTCAATTTCCAAACTCATTGCCGTGATCACTGGCCACTGGGTGATCGGCACTCATGCGGAGAAGCTTGGAATTCCGTACAATCTCCAATGCAGAAGCTGTGAGGATCCTGCAGAGAAAGAGACTGTGGAACACTTTCTCTGCAAATGTCCGGCTCTGGCGGCTAGGCGCTTGAGATTCCTCAGCGTCCCCTTTGGAGATGACTTGATGAAATTCTCCAGCCTAGATCCCTTTTCTCTTCTCCGCTACATCAACAGCACTGGATGGCTGTAGACGGTTTTATCTCCTCCCTTAATCCTTTCACAGGTAGTGGTCCATATTATGGTATCAAAACGGCACGTAAGTGCTACTTGTAATGTACCTGGGGTACTCTTGCCATCTTACCTACCTACCTACCTACCTCAACTGGCTGCGATTCTCTTTTTCCTAGACACTTATTGACCCTATCTCACGAATGGCGCAAACTAAATTCTCATAAAGCTCGTGAATTGCTTCTGAATTATTCGCAAAACATCGATTTTGCAGAGTACCGGAGAAAAATAAAATTCGACGAGTTCCATTCACAACGCGTAGCTAGAAAATTTGCACCACTGAGACAGCTTTCAATAATATTACCGAACAGAATGCTCGAAATATCTCTTGCTTGGTAGGTTGTGCAACACGGCGCACTATGCCAGTGAAACCTAAGATCGTCAGAGCCCACCGCTTTAATGTCAGACTACAAAAAGTTCTAAAATTAGTGACTAAATGCACAGAGTTTAAAAATTACAGCTCAGTGATACCAACATTCCGAAATTCGCATCAGACTAACAACGTTTGCAGATGAACGGACTTCAGGATGATCTTATGCGGGTTTGGAATGCAGACGAAATGAAAACTCGCCTCGTCAGCAAAGTTGATTTTTCGTCCAAACTCAAAATCAAATTAAAGCTGATCTAATCACCAAA
The DNA here is from genome assembly GCF_027943255.1 of Anastrepha obliqua. Taxonomy (NCBI): domain Eukaryota; kingdom Metazoa; phylum Arthropoda; class Insecta; order Diptera; family Tephritidae; genus Anastrepha; species Anastrepha obliqua. The sequence continues at coordinate 86,527,603 of NC_072895.1, read as the reverse complement.
CTGGAAAGCGGTAACGAGAAGGTAAAACGTTCTTCTTCAATTACTGAGTTAATTGGATCTATTAGACAAAATGTATAAAGCTGTGATTAGACCTGCAATGGCATATGTCTCAGAATGCTGGTCGCTTTTTGCTAAACAGGAGTAGATGTGACGGAGATGAGAATGCTGCGTTGGGCGTCGGGAGTAACACAATTAAATAAGATAAGCAATAGGCACATCAGAAGTAACTGTCTTTGGCTCCATTAGCTCAGAAATTGAGAGAAAATCGCTTGCGCTGGTATGGGCACAGGGCCGAGTACCGAGATTGCATACGGAGGGGCCGACCTCAACTATGGCAAAGGACCATGGCGAGGATGTTCTATTATCTACTGCGAATAACCCAAACACTTTGCGCGTCAAATTGATGAGGAAATTTTGAGTTGTTGAGATCGATGACATGTCGATTGTTCTGTACACAGTTGCATACTTCCAGCAGCCATATTTCGCTTTTTAATGAACGCACTATTTGACTAAAACAGCTTAGATTATGATTTTTGCCACTCTTCATGATACCTCTTGCGTTGCCTCAAGCTTCCACCTCTGATTCCCCATGTGGTGAAACCACTTTGTCTCTCTAATGCACGATGAAATATTGTGGATGCCTGCGAATTCTGCCAGACATCCGAAGAGGTAAAGATACCTTTCCTATGTTTTCCCATTAAGCAGTACCCGTAGATGATGCCAAACTACTACACGAATGGAAGGTCGGTCGAGATTTGTGAGGGGTCTAGTTCTGGTTTCGTTTATTCAGGGCCAGAGCTTGAGGCTAAGCCGATCGTAGATTTGACTGATTTAAAATCAGTTCCCTTCATAGTCAGCTTAGTCACCTATGTAGGCAACACCCGTGACGTAGCGCTTAAGCAGGTCATTTAGAAAAATCAACATTTTCGGCACCTGCTCTTCTTCGCATTTCATCGTGGTCAAAGCCTGGGACATTTGCGACGTGTATGGAGAAGGTGTCATAGGCGAGTCCTAGCACGGACATGGTTTGCAAAGTTCAAAAATGGTGACTTTGACGTCGGTGACACGTCCCGCAGCGGAAGGCTTTTCAAGACGATCGGTCACCAAATCAGTCGTGAGTTGGCGGAAAAAATGAACTGCGATCATAAAATGATCATTCTCAATCACCTTCATTCAATGGGATTTACCAAAAAATTGGGAGCCTGGGAGTCTCACGAGCTCAACGAAAAAAACAAAGAAAGTTGCTTCTCAGCATCTCGCCCGCCATCGAGCAACACGCGGCTATAAACAACGCTTTTTGTACCGAATCGTGACGGAAGATGAGAAATGGTGCCTATACATCAATATGAAGCAAAGAAAGGAGTGAGTGGCTTCAGGAGATACGCCAAAGCCGAGAGTCAAGCTGGATCTTCATCCAAAGAAGATCATGATATGTGTTTGGTGGGATTGGGAGGGCATGGTGCACTGGAAATTCTCAAAAAGAATGTCACGGTCAACAAAGAGCTCTACATTGCCCAGCTACACCGCGTGAATGAGGCTGTTCGGCTGAAAAGACCTGATCGACATGGTCAAACCATACTCCTTCACGACAACACCAGGCCCCATGTTGCACAAGTCGTTAAAGCCGCATTCCAAGAGCTCGAATAGGTCCTTCAGCATCCGCCGTTTTCTCAGGAACTTGCACCAACCGATTACCAGCTTTTCCGCTCCCTGTCAAACCATATGAAGGGCGTTACCTTCGATAACAAAGAGGTCCTTAACAACTGGCTCAACCAATTCTTTGACACCAGGTCAGGTGATTTTTGGCGGAACGGCACCAACAAATTGGTCGAGAGGTGGGAAGAGGTTGTAAACAGCAACTGGGAATATGTAATTGATTTACTTATTGAGATATTTATTGTTTTTGCTTAAATAAAAGTCTTCGGTAAAAACGCTACGAACTTATTCCCCAACCTAATAATTCGCTATTAGAGTATCAGCATCATAACCAGCATTCACAATTGTGGACCACCCTGTATATGTAAAGTACATGCTATCTAGGCAATAATTGCGTCCTATTGGGCACTCTCAAACATACTCGAATTCCAATGCAAGTGGCTCTTGTAATCGTTTGAAATGGGATACATGAAAACAGATGTAGAGTTTAGGCGCTAACGGTACGTTTGTAATCATGAGTGTATATTATACAAGTATAAGCACAATAGCATAAAGGCATATCTGTGTAACAACAACAAAACTCAATAAGACTTTAGTTATACTCCAAAGGCTTGGAAAATCGTAAAAATCTAAGTAGTTGGGAGAAATGTTAGAAAATAATATACCTACTTTCAAACAAATATAACTGTATACCTATGTATGTAAGCATTTACATGTCCATAGTACCACTCTTATAAAGCAAAAGTGGTGGAAGCATAAGCGAAAGATTGGAATTGAATTTAGAAAGAAACCACAACATTAAAGTAACAATAGAAAAATCAAACGCCCTTAACAAAGGACATAGACATAAATAGTTGTAAAAATAATACAAAGATATAAGGCGAACATAGACATGTACACAAATAACACACACACACTTAAGACCTAAAAAATAAGTTTATATATTACATACTTATATTTATATGAATGTATGTTAGGATGTCTCACCAATGAAGTTGCTGGTTTTGCACTTTAATTATCATATAAATTATAATAATTATTATTTATCAAATATTTTAAGACCGATGCCAAAATATTACCCAAAAATATTAAGCTACCTACAAAAATTGAATTTTTATGAATAAAATTATTTTTTAAAAATATTTTAAAAACAAAATACCACCTCAAATTACAGAGTATAGGTATACAAAAAAATTGTTTAAAAATTACATCAACAAACGGACTACTGTAGCGTCTATCAAGCAGAAGTCTTAGCCATAAAGGAGCCTTAACACAGACGTCATAATAAAAACTACGATAAATATCTTCTCGGGTAGCAAGACGACCATCAAATCAACGGGGGCAGTTATACTAAGTCCAAAGGCTGCTTGGGAATGCCTAGCACCGTCTTCAGGGCCAGTCTTATATTGATTTCCGAGGCATAGAGATCATCATCATGATTAGGCGCTACAGCTCTGTGTGAGCTTGGGTCTGCCGCACAAATTGTCTCCATTTTCCCCGATCCTTGGTTAATTCCTTCCAGTGTCGAGCTTGAGTTTCCCCATGTCGTCTTCTAATTCGTCAATCCATCTTCATTTTGGTCTGCCTCGTGCTTTCATTGCAAATGTTTTAGCGTTAATCATTTTTCGTTGAGCTCTCATGTGGTCCATTCTCATGGTATGGCTTAGCCATCTTAGTCTTTGAGCTTTGATGAACCGCACCACATTTTCCCCTCTTATATGTTGGTACAGTTCATGGTTCCATCTTACACACCCTCCCCGTGGTCTTTGACTACACCGAAGATTATCCTCAAAATTTTTCTATCGAATGCTTGGAGTTTGTTTTTGGCTTTTTCACTTATTGTCCAAGAACTGGTTGCAAAGAACTGGTCGGATTATTGATTTATGCAGCGACCTCGACTTAAAAAGTTTAATAAGTGAGTAGATTGCTCTATGTGCTCTATTATCTCGTCGATTGTGATGATCATTGCATTCTGGTGGATTAGTTTAAAGAAGTTGAACGAAATTGCAAGGCCGATGAGCCAGCCAGAAACGGTATACTAATCTCCCACTGCTCGAAAACAGAGGCAATACTGGAATTCCTATGGCAATTTGGAAATTAAAGATACAAAATAATATTCTCCAAGAAGCCAACAGGTCATGGAGAGAAGAAAATGCTTGAGTTACAACCAGGCTAATTTAGCCGCAAATAGTTGCGAACTGGTCAGAGGAATTGCTCAACCTCTCAAGAGAGAACATCTTGAAGGTCGTGGCTTGCATTACCGCTCTATCTGTTAGGTAGGTAGTCTTCTAGGCTAGGAGTATTGTCTCATAAATACTGCAGAAGTTATACAGACGAGGAAGAAGAAGAAACAGTAGAACACTTCCTCTGTTGTTGTCCAGCCTTAGCTAGAAGTAGAGCCGGAGCTATCCGGTGTTGGGATAAAACCTATCCTACACTTCATAAGAGCGCCTAAATGGTTGCAATGATGAACAAACACTGAAGTTCCCATGTTAAACTATGGTAGCACAACGGACCTACTTGGTCTAAGTGAGTTGGATATTCTTAACCGACTGGCACACAAACCTAACCTAACCTAATTTACATTAACAAAATTAAAATTATTAAATTTTTTATTAACTCAAACCGGACTAGACTTTTCTCATCCTTTTCATCTCTTGGAAAACTAACAGATTCATCTTCAAAATTGTTTTTTCTTATTTTCATTATTTTGATTCTGTTGATAAAATTCGTAAGCATTTTTTAACCTTAGTTAATCTACCGGACTTGTCCTTAACAGACTCAAATAAAAACTAGTAAAGTTAAAACTGCATATATACTTAATGCTTAGGGTTACATACCACCTTGATCAAAAAGTTCCCGGTATAACTACAAGGTGACGCTCTAAGTGAACTGATTTTAGTTCTGTTTTTTTTTTTTTCTTTTTTTTGTGAGGTTACCACATCAGTGATTAACATTCTTACCAAACCCGTTATTTTGTTGCCATTTCTTGACATTTGTTAAAGTTACGTCGTCTTGGGTATATCTAGGGATAGATTTATTTTCGATTTTTTACAGTTTTAAAAATGGATTTAAATTTGCAAAAACGAGATTGCATTGAATGTTGCGTTAAAATAGATGCAATGAAATGTTAGCAATTTTGGGAAACTGCTTCCGTAATGATACTCTAATGAAAACAGCAGCTTACGAGTGGTATGACCGCTTCAGAAGAGATCGTGAGCTCATCGAGGATGCCGAACGTAGAGACAGGTCGTCGACATCGAAAATTGATGAAACCATTCAGAAAGTGAAAGAAAAGTTGATCAATAAACGCAAATGAAAAAACGAGCTGGCAGAGGACTTGAACTCCTTTCAGGACACTGTACATTCAGTATTGCTGCAAAGGATCTGAATTTCATGCAAAAAAGAAACCGCGTCGGCATTGCCAAAGTTATAATTTCCAAGGCTGAATTTGACCCAACATTCATCAATCGTATCATTACTGGAGACGAGACGCGGGTTTATGAGTACAACATGCAATCCAGACATCAGAGGAGTGAGTGGAGAGCTTCGAATAAACAAAGACCAAAAGACCCCGTTGCTTTCGGTGAAAAAAGAAAGTGGTGCTCATGGTTTTTATGGATTACAATGGTACAATACACCACGAGTATTTGCCCGGAGGTCAGCAATTCGCCAAAAGGCAAGGGATTTGTGGGAAAAAACTCATGAATTTTGCACCATGAAAACACTCCGTTCAGTGCCATTATTATCCATGATTTTTTTCACAAAGAACGAAATGAATAAAATCTAACAGCCATGTAATTCGCCTGATATGTCTCCTTGCGATTTTTTCCTGTTTAAACGAGCCAAAAACCCCTACATGAAACGGATTTTAACAGCCAAAAGGAAATAATGGAAAAATCGAAGACGGCTCTGATGATTATAACAAAAATAGAGTTTCGAGAGCTGGATCAGACTCTGGCATAAGTGCGATGCAGTTGATGGGGAGTTCTATGAAGGCAGTAGTACAAAGAAACAGAAACAACTCAAAGCAATTTTTTGCAATATTCTCTGGTTGATTCAACATCGATTTGTGCTGAAATAACATTGAACAGGATGTAAACTTATGAATTCAAGCCAAAATGGGCTTATATCATAGAGGTCTGAGGTGAATGTTAAAAGACAAAAGAGTTAACAACTCAGGTGAATCCACGCTATTATCCATAATGTCTTTACATGTCATGAATTTTTCTTCTCCTTGAAAAGCTCAGTATAAATTCTTAGATTATTAGTTGGCATAGAATCATGAGGCCGCCGTAGCCGAATGGGTTGGTGCGTGGTTACCATTCGGAATTCACAGAGAAGTCGTTGGTTCGAATCTCGGTGAAAGCAAAATTAATAAAAACATTTTTCTAATAGCGGTCGCCACTCGGCAGGCAATGGCAAACCTCCGAGTGTAAAAGCTCCTCATAAAAATTTCTACAGTTCGGAGTCGGCTTGAAACTGTAGGTCCCTCCATTTGTGGAACAACATCAAGACGCACACCACAAATAGAAGGAGGAGCTCGGCCAAACACCTAACAGAAGTGTACGCGCCAGTTATTTATTTTTTTTTATAGAATCCTGAGAAAACATTGGTCGAAGAGGGAATTTAATGATTTTTTTTTTTTCATACCCTCTATTTGATCAAGCTTGCATACTCAAGATTAAATAGAATAAAGTATCAGCGAGTCAATAAGCATAATTCTACTATTATCTGGTCCAATTTTATTATTAAAAAATGCTACCCAATTTTTCTGCTTTAGAGAAAAGTTTTTCACAAAACTCTCTGAGAGAAGCAAATCTGAAAGTTTTACGGTCCAAGATCTAAGACGCAAAAGTAAACGACAGGGCTGGAGTTTCCGAAAAAGTCTCTCTACTGTTATCCGGTCTAATATTATTTATAAAAAATGCGCCCAAATTGTATGTTTCGAGACAAGTTTTTCGCAAAATTCTCTGAGAGAAGCAAGTGTGAAAATTTTATGGTTAAAGATCTGAGACGCAAAACTAAACAACAGGGCTAGAGTTTCCGAAAAACTCTGTACTATTATCTGGTCTAATTTTATTTATAACAAAATGCAATTTTTTGAGGTATTTTCAAATTGATCCAACTCATTTAAATCTTTTTAATATTTTTCCGCATTATTTTGGCATCAGTCTCAAAATACAAAAAAAAAAATGTAAAGGCCCGTTTGAAAAACACTATCAGTTTTTTTTTTTATTTTTGTATGAACTGGACGCACCCTAATGTTTGTATGTATATGCATTACTTTATATCTGAAAATTTATTTGGTATATAAATTCAAAAGCCTAATAAAAATAAAACATATCTGCGACTAAGGAAATATCGGAAGCCGGAAGAAAGCCAAACAACCAACTCAACAAATACATAGACATGTAACAGCTTAGTAAAAAAATAGGATAACTTAACTTTTGCCTCCGAACACAGAGCTGTTGTCTGGTGTGAAGGAAGAAGAACGCTGCCGGAAGATGTGACTTCGTGCACAGTGGTAATCTGACGCCATGTCGCTTATCACCACAACAACTCAACGCTAGAGTGAGCCATTTGCTCGGGAGGCGCAGAGCTCCTGCAACCGGAAGAAGACCGTAACATGCCGTTATAGGCTGATGCTTCTATTCATAGTTGTAAATACATATATTAAAATAATAAATAAAGCACAAAAACAAGTTTACTTAGAAGAATAGTGGCATGACTAAAATACGTAGTTTATCGATTTGCAAACAAATGATTGATGGCTGAATAAACACAAAAACTTGTGAAATGCTGCTGGTAATGTGACTAGTCAATTGGATATTTAAGATATCAATTACGCTCTCAGATCAAATACTTGTGCAATAAATTTCCCAAAGAACACATAAATGTATTTAGTAAATATTAAGGCAAATAATAAGAATAAATAATATTTATGTACTAACTATCGATTACCTGGCAAAGATTGAAATGGTGTCTCGCATGAGAAAATGGAAAATGCTCCTATTCCCCCCACTCTCTTTAAATGGAGTCCGACTCACATTCTCTACCGAAGAAAAATTATTCATGGGAAGCTCACCTGGAAGCTGAAAGATTTAGGTCCGCTCCCAGAAACCCGAATCACCTCTATAAGCCCGCACTGTAACCCCAGGAAATCTGAAGTCACACATAACTCACTGGCTGTACGCAGCGTTGGGAAATCTTGCGAATCGGCTCTGCACGAGTGCGTCAGCATAATCGAAAAAGGGTTGGGAACAAGAGAGTACACTCTTGGTGTGTTTGTGGACATTGGAGGAGATTTTAACAATGCTACCTTTGACTCTATGTGCTCTTTTATCAGAAGTTATGGAGTAGAAAGCATCATTACCATATGGATTCCCTCTATGCTAACCAAAAGACTGCTTGCCATGGATAGAGAAACCGTTGAAGGAGTCAAGGTTGAGGTTAAGACCCTCCCCTACTTTGGTGCTTTGTTGTGGACTCTCTTCTTAATGCTCTGCAGGAAATTGGGCACACCTAAGCCTACGCGGACGATCACTTGAAGTTATATGCAATAAAATGCAGGTAGCTGTAAACAAGATTAAGCATTGGTGCGAATTGCATGGTCGTTCGGTGAATCCTATAAAAAGTAGTAGCAATATGGAAGGTCTGTTACTCGTACTACCCACATTGCAACTGTCTTCTGAGGTTAAATACTTTGAAGTAATCCTAGATAGTAAGCTTACCTGGAAGAAGCACATCGAGCAGAAGGTCTCTCTAACCCTAAAAGTCTTCTGGCAGTGTAAAAGCACCTTTGGCAAGACATGGAGTCTAAGACCGGCGATAGTACACTGAGAGTACATCACCCTGATTAGACCCATTATTAAATACGTCTCTGTAGTATGGTGGAAAGCCACAATGGTTAATTCCAGACTAAAACCCCTAAACAGGCTACAGAGAAGTGTGTGCTTGGGAATCTCAGTTGCTATGAGTACGACATCTGGTGATGACCTTAATGCCATTCTGAACTCGCAACCTCTAGATCTTCAAATTCGAAGGAAGCGATGACTGCCCGATATGCCTATCCTGTCTTGAGGATGACGACACTGCAGAGCATTTTCTCTGTAGCTGTCCTACGTTTTCCAGAATCAGACTTAGGATATTGGGTTGCGATATACTGAGTATGGATAAAATTCATACTCTACCTCTTCCGGATCATCAATGAATCCAAGAGATTTGTGGAATAGTGACCTCGAACTAATTTTTCCGTCTTACCACCCACATTTTATCTTTCCTATCTCTATTCTTTCTACTGAATTCTATCCGGGTGTAGTACAATGGTCTCCTAACTGGGGGATGGACTTGGACTTATTCAACCCCCCATAAATCTAATCTAATCTGTACGCAGCGATGGTGCTAGCCGCCCTCTTCTGTGTCAGCATTTGGTACTCGGTCTTAGAAAATGCTACATCTAAGAGCATAAATGAAGATGGTACAACGAGTAGCTTCCATGCTAGTTACCAGTACTCTACCCTCCACCCCTAGAAAGTCTATAGAGTATTTACTAGATCTTCATATGGTTGATTGGTATGTCAACATTAAATACCGAGGAAGCTGCCGCACATTTCCATTAAAATCAATTTACTACTAGAAAGCCGCTAGAATTAATTATAAAATACTAAACACCATTTCCGTGTACTTCGGGACTTACAGGTACGCTATCCCATTTTTCTGCTTTGGGGAGAAGTTTTTCACAAAATCCTCTGAAGTTCTGACACGCATAACTGAACAACAGGACTAGAATTTTCAGCCAAGCCTAAAAATTAAACAACAATTCTGAACCTCCCACTAAACCCACAACGTCTTTCAGGCTAAAAGCAATAAGAAAAACGAGTATTTTGCTCAGTATATTTTCCACCTCTCACAGCCTTATCACAAAAAAATCTGAAGTGAAATGTTGGAAAGCACGAGGATGCCTCCTCATAGACATATAGGAATTTATTCTTCTTCTTGATTGGCGCGATAAGCGCTTACGCGATTTTGGCCGAGTTTAACAAAGTGCGCCAATCGTTTCTTTCTCGTGCTAGCCGGCGTCATTTGGAAACACCAAGTAGAGTCAAGTCCTTCCCCACTTGACCTAGGAACTGCGCGCACAAATGGACTATCCAGAAAGGGAGCTTACCTACAAACAATCAGTAAACTCTGTCGATAATATGAAACTTCAGTTTGGATCCCACTTTAAATGAACTAACCAATAGCAGATGATACAAGCAGCCCAAATATTGGGTGACAAGGCAATTCTGACAAGGATAATTTAAAAAAGATTTAAGTGTTGAAACCTTTCAGACCTTTCAGTCGATGAAGACACGACTACTGTTGATTTTTCTTGCAGCGTATGCGGTTGTGAAAAAAATATATGTTAAAAAGTATTTTGTATATTTTTTTCCTTAATCCTCTTTCAACTAAATACTTCTTAAACAGCATTTACCATAAAAGGGATTTTCACCAGAGTCTATCACCTTAAAAGGATTTACTTGTTTCGCTTCGGGCCACATGCAGGGTGTTAACACATACATACACGCATGTATATATGTAAATTGTAATGTATACAAGTAATACGTACATACGTGTACGTATGTATGTATTTGTAGTAAAAAGGAACACACGCAAAGTCGTAAATACCCCACAGGAAGTTTACTGGCTACAAATACGAACACATCCTCGTATTTAGCAGCTATAACCACGACTTACCATCTTTTCGATAGCTCAGAGCTAGCGTTTGACACGAGCGCTCCGAACAGTGGATTCCCGTCAGACGGAGCCCGGAAAACCACAGATTTATATCCGGCCAAAGATTGTCACGTCAGCACGAATTCCCAAAAATGTATAAAACATATTTAATGGCATTAGAAAAACTACAACCACTAATTTATGGCTACGGAGAACCCGGGTTTTGGAATTTTGCTCAGCGTTGGAGTGAGGGCTCTTATTAGCAGTCTACCACCCAACTTACGGAGTTAATGTTAGCGGTAGTACCTTACACTCTTATATGTATAAGTATATATATATATATATAATTGGCGCTTACACCCTTTTAGACTGTTTGACCGAGCTCTTCTTCTATTTGTGGTGTACGTCTTGATGTTTATCATTTACAAATGGAGATATCTACAGTTTTAAGCTGACTTCGAACGACAGATATTTTTTTAAGACTAGCTTTTCCATGGCAAAAATACACTTTGAGGTTTGCCATTGCCGGCCGATAGACGACCGTTGGAAGAAAAAACTTTTCCTATGGTTTTTGTGTTTAATGCACGCAAATTTGAACCTACACAACCGTCACACCAGTGGTATGTGGGGCATGCTCCCACTATACTATAACATTCCTCCCCTCTCGGTTGATTCCGCCCTGGGACTGCTAGAAGCATTTGATTAAGGTGACGCCGTGGTTATGTCTGTATGTTTTAGACAAACCAAGTACCTGCGTCCAGGTTCCTCTTCTAATTGCTTATTGGGGTTATACGCTATCGATAGCCTCCATTATTTTGTGACCAATGGGCCGACCCGTGTCTGTTTTGGTTCGTCTTAAGGATTTACCTCACCTTCATAAAAACAGCCACCCTAACAGGAGATCTGTTTAAAAATGGATTCTTTGGATGACGCATCTGTTGGGTGTTCTAGATTAGTTGCATTCACTTTGCGCTCCCATTCTAAGTTTCGGAGTTGTATTACTATCGTTGCTGCAAACTTTTTTCTTGCTTCCCATTTCTCTTTCGAGTTCAACATTTGCGTTACATGATTATCTGGTGTGGGGACGACGCCGCGGACATTTGCGAGCTCGAAGCGCTTTTCATAAAATCTTGCGCAGTGAAAAGGCACCAACCCATACGGCTACGGCGGTCGCCGTAGTGGTTTAGGTGCGTCATTTTCCCACTGACCGGAGTCGCACTCTGATGAGTGTGGCGAGTTTATATCCGATGGATACAATGATGTACCCGGACAGGTATCTAATGGACTCCAGTTCTAAAACAGGAATATTTTCCGAGACAGAAAGTATTCAGCTTTCGCTGCTTTTTTTTGTTTTTTGTAACACTACTGATTTTCAGGTAGAAGTGGTCGTCATATACACATATGGCTGCTGCAAGGGGACAAACCAGGATAGGATATTAAACTGCTCGGAGAGCAAAGCAGCTATCAAGATCTGCTCGAATAAACTCGAAGATTGGCGCGGATGTCATATAGAGGAGAAGCGAGCTTGGCATATATAAAACCGTTACACTTATCTGAGCTCCAAAACATGCAGTTGTTAAAGAAACTGTACTTTGTAAGTCGTAATCAAGGGAACAATGAAAAAGTTGACGCAGTGCTAGGGCCATTTCGATAGAAAAATTTATTGCTGCAGCTTCTTCAAGCTGCGACTACGACTACTGGCATAATTTTAACACCTGTCAGCAGGCTAAAATATTCTTTGACCTCCCCCACAAAGTCAAGATATTTGATCCTTACAGCAGTAAACTCTGCTGACATGCGGCAAATGTGATGTGCGAACCACTATTGACGCAACCACGGGATTCATGAACGAGTACCTTAACAGAATTGGGTTCAGAGACTCAACTTATATGAAATATGCCTTAAAAATTATATATGTGTACTTGTATATATAATTGGCACGCACACCCGTTTTGGATGTTTGGCCGAGCTCCTCTTCCGGTTTCTGGTGTGAGTCTTGATGTTGTTCCATAAATGAACAGACCTACAGTTTCAAGCCGAATCCGAACGGCAGATATTTTTTTTTATGAGGAGCTTTTTCATGACAGAAATACACTCGGAGGTTTGCAATTGCCTGCAAAGGAGCGACCGCTATTAGAAAAATATTTTTCTTCATTTTGGTCTCTCACCGAGATTCGAACCTACGTTCTCTCTGAATTCCGAATGGTAGCCACACACCAACCTATTCGGCTACGGCGGCCGCCTTAAAAATTACGATTATATTTATATATGAACGTTCAGTCTCTCATAGATGATGAGCTCTTGGAGCTCTACCTAAAAGACTTTATTCGCCTTACCAAAGCGACGCTTCAACTAGTCAGACTTCACCGAACCTTGGCAGCAGCTGTTAGCCAGCGATAATGATTCACGGGTGAATGTGAACTGCGTGCGAGATACACTCCAAGATAACACTGGGCAAGTGGCTAAGTGCCTATGACTAAACATCTAAATAAAAATGTAGTACAACTGATTTGCATAAAACTTTTCTCAATTAAACCAAACCATGGTTTCGTTTCATTCATAAAAATTTTGTCGCTACCAGATAGGTTTGCATTTCCAGCTGAACTAACTTTCAGTTTCTCTCCTTCAAGTTCTTCCTACTGGGTAGATACAAACTCACATATGCACAATACAAAATTGGATTCCAAATATCCAATCCAGTGGTATCTATCACCCCATTGAACTGTACACAAATGAAGTACGAAAAAAAATCACACCTCGAAGTGGTTTTGCGCTTTTACTTTACGTCATTTCTTTGTGGCTTCTTTGCTGCTCATTTTTTTTTTCATTCATTTGCACTTTGAGTTAAGGAGAGGAAATTTAGGAAGGATACCTTAAAGAGGATATTAAATTAATGACTTCTTCGGAATACATTCGAATGTAAGAGGATAGCTGAGTTTTGTACTTTCAGTGGAAGATTTCATTGAAAATGAATATTCTTAGCATTCGAGCATTCACACATACACATGCACATTCGTACATACATACATATGCACCCAAAAAGAGATATGAGATTAAAACCATTATCTTCTAATAAATGGCACAGAAAGTTAAGTATTTAAGTTAGAATGCTGCAGAAATTTCCGAATTAAGAAATGAAATGAAAATTAATCAGTCTTAGTTCAACGTAATGACGCAAGCAGTATTGCGAAGTGAGTCATGCAATGGAACTGTCAGAAGAAGGACTTGCTTAAGATCCCGTGAAACTTGGAGAAAGAGGGTGTATCGTTAAATAACTTACAGAGAACGTTAAATATATATTTAAACGTTTTTAACTATATATTTAACGTATTTAAATATATATTTAACGTTCTCTGTAACTTAATTCAAATCGAGTTTGGTAGCACTGAAATAAGTTTCAAAAGCAGCAAGGCCTGTTATCTGCTTCGTTCCCCTACGTCTTGATATGAATGACGATTATGAATACATGTATGCAGATATTTACAACTAAAAGATTACGCCTTGGTAGATAAAGGTCATATCCACAAATCCTTTCTTTTTTGGCGAATAGCTGATCTTCGGGCAAAAATTCGTTGTGTACAATACCGCTTTTATTCACAAAAACCGTGAGCATCGCCTTCTCTTTTTACTGGAAACGACATGGTTTTTTTAGTCTTGGTTCATTCAAAGCTCTCCACTCGCTGGCTTGCGTGTCGTATTCATAAACCCGCGTCTCGTCTCCGGTAATGATGCGATTGATGAATATTAGGTCGGATTCGGCCTTGGAATCACATCTTTCTCGATACCAACGTGGTCCATTTTTTGCAAGAAATTCAAATCCTTTGGGGCCGACTTTGCAGCAAAACGGTGCAAACCCAAATAATTAACTACAATGTCCCAAAGGGATACATAAGCAATGTTCAAGTCCTCCGCCTTTTCTCTCATGGTTTTTTGCCTTATTTTTTTACAGAACTTAATTCAGTAGACTTAGAGCGTCAAGTAACGGTATCCCGGGAACTTGATGGTCAAACTGGTATGTTTTGACTTTATTTTAAAAAATGTAGAGATGCATTTATGCAAACCGCAATCCGCCGAGACCAGTGACTTGTGTATTTATGATCTAGATTGGGAATAGCTTGGCGATAGAGAAGGATCAGCTGAAGGATATGAAATGACATATTAGACTGATTAATAAGAAATTTGAAATCCCGAATTTCAATCGCAAGGCTATGAAGGTGCCAAAAATCAGTAACGGGTGAGAGGTACTATAATGCCGCCCACTGACGTTGATCCAAAAAAGGCATACAACTCTTTCTCCATAATTAAATCAGCCTTAAAAAGGTCGAGACTAGTCCCTTTTACAAAATCGGAATAACACTACAGTAGCACAATCTAAAGGATGGTAGAAATCCTTGAGTTCCAAGCGTGAGCGACCTTGTAGAGGTGTATGAAGATGAAAGCCTTGTACAGATAATCCGCGAAGCTTTACAAATTGGTCGGCGAGAAGCATGAATAAACTGAATTTTCAGAGTTCCAATCTAACTATCGCGAAATTAGCTCTCTTGATATATACTTAATATTCAGAGTCAAAAAAGTCCAGAGGCAATTAAGTGATTAAATGAACTGCCGGTTCTAAATTATGTTGCGCCTGTCTGGTCGCCTATAAGTTGTGATTCGCAGTGGACAAAGCTACATACATGCCAAAACACTGCAATCAGGACAGCCAGTGGAAACATCCTGATGTCACCCTCAACAACACCTACATAATGAGGCACAGATGGTTCCAGTCAAGGAGCATAACAAACTGCTCAGGAAACAGTTTCTACTCGAATGCTAACGTAGGTTTCATCCCTATATACACCTGCTAGAACCTAAGCCACCTCCCAGAGAGGCCCGCGTAGCCTTGGTGCAATTACGTTCTGGACAATGTTGCAGGCTAAACTCCTGCCTATCCAGAATAGAACCCGGCATACGCAATATATGTCCATCATGTGAAGGCCCTCCGCACGATACTTACCACCTTTTCACATGGCCCATCAATCCCACTCACCTAACACCACTTTCCTCTGGACCCAACCGGTCGAAACAGCAAATTTCCTGGGCCTACCATTAGATGAGCTGCTACAAAAACAACAACAACGATTAATGGTTTTACCACCCATTGCCGACAAAATGCTTCAGCTGTCTCGTGAAACCCGAGTTCCTTTGGCACAAATATGTATCGCCTCTCTCTCTCTTTCGACCCAGCCCTTCAACGCGCCATGTTTCCTAAGCCAAAAGTTAGATGAGATTGACAAGCTGCTACAATAACAACAACAACGTCTACAATAGTTTTACTGCTCTAATTAGCATTTAGTAAGATTCTAAACAACATTCCTACGCCCAACAAACGTAATTACTTAACCGTACGGATTTATATCCGAAAAAAGGCTGTCTAATCAATACCAATCCCAAGAAATACGTATGTATATGGAATGTTTTATGTTGTTACAACAACCACAAAAATTATAACCAATTCATTTCTAGCAATTGCAATAAATATATCAAAAATAACTATTTCTTTTTTGCTAATGAAGAAGTAACGTTGAATCGCAATTTTATTACGTTGTTAAAAATTAATCTTCATACACGCCCTGTGTTTGGTTTTCGTTTACGTTATGCACTGAGTTGTCAAACTTCAACAGAGCTAAACTTCAATCAAAATTGGACGGACGTAGACGAAGGTTTTTTCACCTGTGCAAAATATGAAAACAATTGCTATTTGCAGATAATTCCACACACAGCGCTTTATTTGCATAACTTCAAACCATTCTGAACTAAAGAAATTTGCATTTACGATAAGAGAAAGACAATAAATGTGTAGCATACCTGAATAAAGCATAGAAAAGTTTGATAACAACCCAGGAATTCAGTGTACATAAGCAGCAGATACCATTACACAAAAGGTTGGGGGTGTGAGCCGATAACTAGGAGTTGCAGTAACCGCATAACAAACACCCGCGCCGCTGCTAGCAATGAGTAACGGATAGTGCAATTGATTTGCCAAGCAATTTTTCTAGAGTCGTTAGAGAATATAACCGTTATACCCAGATTTATAAGGAGTAAGAAGCAGGTCTGAAGGATGTTCGCTTCGTTAAAGAATAAAATCAAGGAAGAGACTGGTTCAGATGTGGCTACTACAGCACAGAATACGCGACACACCAATCATAACAACAATCGAATACGAAGCCGTTTCTCCTCGACACTGAGTGTAAATTCAACTAATGAGGACAATGGGGGTGGTGGCAGTATAGATTCACAGAGTCATGTGGTATGAATACAAACGCAATCTATGTAATATACTTAATTTTAACACAACGTAATGGAATTTTGCTTTTACAGAATGAGCAGCTCTCTGCATTACGCAGTCAATGCAATGAGTTGACGACCAAAGTGACGGATCTAAATTCCCGCCTGCAAATGCTACAAGAAGAAAAGACGCGCATAGAAAAGACAAATGAAATTCTTTTGGAAACTGTGAAAGTTGCGCAAACGCAAAAAGATATCTATTGTGAGGAACAAGAAAAGATACAAAATCTACAGCAAAGTGAAATTGAAAAATTAAAAAATTTATTATCATTTCGTGAGCAAGAAGCTGTTGATCGACTGGCAGCTATGCGGCAAAATCAACAGCAAATTGAAAACCTAACCACAGAACTTGAACGACTAAAGCAATACGAGCCTATGGTGGAGGATTTGCAGGTGAATACATGAAAATGTTGTTAGGCCAAGTTTTTGTTTATTTGTTAAAATATCTATATATGTATGTATGCATATGTTGAGCTAGTATTTACAGGTGTTTATCTTTTATTGTGGTGCTTGGCGCATATATTTTTCCTCCCATATAGTTTTCGTTGATTCGGCAGTAAGCCAATGTGCCACCTCACCACTGTGCAAAGGGTTGTCTATGCAAAATTACCTTTTGTTTTTTGTGTGTTTGCTTTTTTGTACTCTGTGTTTGTGTGTATGTAACTTCCATTGAGAGTTCGATGTAGCTTTAATTTGCCAGACGTGTTGTATATTTTTCATTTATTTATATTATTGTGTCGCTAAACATAAAAGAACTTCTTTTTAGTATGTTTACACATTTTTCGTATATACCTAAACACATACACATGAAAAACGAAGCTGACTCATGCGGGTACGTATTATTGATAAGTAGCTGTGGGGTTATAATATGGCCGCATTAGCGTATCTACTATCTTTAATTTTTAGTAAACATTTATAACGTGACCTTTATTTGAACTCTTTGCAGGATGAATTGGAGCGTCTGCGCCATTCCTCCCAGCTGGGCAAAAATAATTTAACTACCACACTTGCCGCTGTCGAGGAGGAGAATCGACATTTAAAGATGCGTCTGCAAATTATGGAACAGGCGCGCTTGGATGCAATCAATTCATTTAGTGCAGATGAGAAAATGCAAGCGCTTGTACAAGAACGCAAAATGCTTGAGCAACATTTAGAGGAGGCCCATCTCCAACTATCTGACATAAAGAGTACGTGGAGCGGTCAAAATTTGTCGTTAGAAACTCAAGTAAGCCGTTTGTCTAAACAAGTTGCAGAGGAAACAACTGAAAAACGAAAGGCGCTAAGGATGCGTGATGACTTAAATGAAAAAGTTAAACAACTGGAATTTGAAATGATGAAACTCAAGGACGATATGAAACAGCGCGAAGATAAAGTGAGCATATATGTACATTCATTTTACAAGATAAGTAGTTGTAATTACATCTGAAAGAAGAACATCTTGGTCGTATAAATGAAATTACTGCAATAGTTTGCAAAAATCTTATAAGTGCACATACATTTATGTTTCATCTGTAGTAGTGAAATGACTCATAAATATGTAATCTGCAGCTCATTCTGAGTAAATAATCGGGTCTATGAGCTGAATTTATAACCGACCAAAGGCTGTCACTTCAACAGCCATTCCAAAAAATGTTTGCTGAAAAGTTATTGGCTGTTACAACAACCACAACAATAAACGTATTTGAGGTTCGATACACTAGACAGGGCTAGTTTACTGGTCAGGAAAAATCCGAGTAATTCCGGTAACGTATAACCGGCTGCCATGGAAGGGCTTAACCTTGAGCCGCCTCCCAGGCACGTCAGGAGGCACCTCCTCAATTACGCCGACGAGATCCAGACAAAACATACCGACAATTACTGGACCAGACAGGGTACAGACAGACTATAAACGAAATTCATCGGGAGACACGTACCACCTTCTTAAGCCCCCGACCCCCCAAACGCCGTTATCAGAGTCCAACCACAACGCTTTGCCGACAAAGAGCTTCAGCTTCTCCGAGAGTCCCGCGTAACCTAGCACACAGCGTAAACTCCTACCTATCCAGAATAGACCCCGACATAATAAACATGTGTCCAGCATGTGAAGTCACCTCGCACGACACTAACCACCTATTCACATATCTTCTCAAACCCACGCACCTAACACCTCTCTCCCTCTGCACCCAACCTGACGCAAGTTTCCTGCGCCTACCGTAAGATGAGCTAGTCAAAGGCGACCAGTAATTTACAGTACACTGATAGAGTAAAGTATACTGCTACAACAACAACAAAAAACGTATTTGTTCAGAAGCGCACTGAACCAAAAATCAAATCAGCGGAGGCTGGAGTAATAGACGAATAAATGGGTATGTGATTACAATTCAGTTGTTGTTGTTGTTGTAGCAGCTTGCACGGTCGATGACGAGCTCTATGGTACCCAGTGTAGATATGAAATATGCAGAAAAAGGTTTTTTGATAGATTTCGGCCCTTTACATGCAAAAGAAAATCTCCGAGTGTATTTCTGCATTGAATTTGGAGGTACACCGGCAAGATTCATCGACAAACAAATTTTAATAGCATGTATACAAAAAAACAGGAAACTCCATGCACAAAGCAGAACTAATCCTGGTCGCTCCCACAACAGTCGGTTCTATGATACATAACCGGAACGACCCGGATTTATATTTGGCCAAGGACTGTCACCTCAGCAGCATTCTCTGTATGTACATATGTAGAATGAATGGGGAGTGTTTATGCTGCTACAACAACAACAACTAATCCTGTTCTCTGTTGTAAAACGAAACTAAAGTAATTCAATTAGAGCGGCTAGATTAAGTAAAAAAAATGACGCCTACCGACAATTGATGCGATTTTCACTTTAGCAGCATTTAAGCAGCAAAAATTTTAGCGGAATGTTTACTGATGCTATAACAGCATCGACAACAGAAAGAAAAACGGGCTCAACTGAAATAACAGTCGTTGGTCGGGTAAAACATAATTTATTGCAATACGTTGAATTGCTTGCTGCGGCAGTGTAAGTTAGACCCGTATTTATAAACTTCCAAGAACTATCCCTGCTGCAAATTTCGTAGAATGTCTTTTATTGAATATTTAATGGGAAAATATCAAGCTGTTCAACAACAAGAGGACGGTCATGTGATCATGGCAACGCCTGATCATATACAACTTGCATAACCCAGTAGAAGCTGGTTAAGCTTATGGGAGAAATTTTAATTCAACCAGCAGATACTCCTAAACACAGTCAATCATAAGTTTCGGTCTCTCAAGAAAATCAAGAAGTTCTTGGCAGATAGAAATAATCCCAAAAATTGCAAAAAACCAGCGATCAACATATTTGTTTATCTAAAGTGCAATGTAAGAATTATTTAATTTTACTAGAACTGTTTAGACAACCCTATATCCTATTTCAAGCTTTTATTCACAGTAAAGCCATGAATATGAAGTACAGTATATTTGTTGTATTTTATCTCAAATACATTAGATCTGTTTATGAAGAAAATAATTTGTGACAATTCTTACAAACTATCAAGTTTTGGTGTTCATGTATCCGAAAACTTGCAAAGTAAGGGAAAGTGAGAGAGTAAAGTGGCATTTCAATTTGAAGGGAAGTTGCAAATTTTTACTGGGTACATTTTTACTTTTAAGAATTTACAAGTGAGAAAAACAGCTAATCGCAAAGTAAAAGAAAACATAAATTAAAATTTGTGAATTGAGTCAATGTTCTAAATTTAAATAAAATTGGTGATTAAAATGTAGAATATAAGAAGATATATTTTAGATAAAATGTATGTACTTCTGAGCCACAGTCTCCAGTCACCGTTGCTGCAATTTCCGAAATACAAATCGAAAGCATTGAAGGTAACTTCTGTGTTTAATGCTTCTAAAGGGTGGTTAGGTTTCAAGGGCCGGTGTTGATTTTGAATAAAATACAATTATTTTAAGAAATTATTGTCATTTCTATTTATTATGATAATATTGGGATGGCTCAATTACGTATGGAACAAAATATGGGCCAAATGGCCACCGCGGCCTCGGCGGCACACCTCCAAAGACCATCAAATGCAAATACATAGTTCCTTATCTAAAGGGTCGTTAAGTTTCAAGGGCCGGTGTTGATTTTGAATAAAATACAATTTTTTTAGGAAATTATTATCATTTCTCTTTATTATGATAATATTGGTATGGCTCAATTATGTATGGAACAAAATATTGGCCAAATGGCCTCGGCGGCACACCGCCATCCGATGGTCCAAATTTTCGATAACGCTGAGGCATAATTGAGGTTATATGCCGTTAATGTGCCGAATTATCTCATCCTTTAGCTCTTGAATTGTTGCTGGCTAATCGACGTACACCTTTTCTTTCAAATAACCCCAAAAAAAGAAGTCCAACGGTGTCGTTGACGTTTAGGTGTGGTGCACATTCAACATCGGCCCTTGAAATTTAACCACCCTTTACTTGTTGGAAGCAAGGAAAATATGAAGAAAGCTGTGATTATCACAATACAATTGCTAATGGAATGTTCTTCATCTGACAGCGATGATGAAATGGAATAAATTATTGTGCACAAAATAAAATCATGTGTTGTTAAGCTCGGCATTTTGCATTTCATTTGCTTTATTTTTTAAATTTGATACGAGGTACATCAACTGAAAATTTCTTAAATTTTTATGATTTTTCCCGCCTGCAATTTAATCAGCTGCTCGTAAAACTTGCAAATTGTTACTGGTTTTGCGTTCATGTACTCTTTTTGATATTTTTCTCTTTGAGAATGAATTCTCAGAAATTAAGTTACTGGACAATTTTTACATGAACAAACCTATTTTCAGTCAAAAATTGTGAAAAAGAGAGGACGAAAATCTTAAGTTACACGTAAAATGAAATGAGAAACATGGAGCAAAACCAAAAAAAATATTTTTCCTTTCAGATAAAACTACTCGAGGAGGAAATCGATGAACTAAACTTGGCACTAAAGGAATGCCGTGAGGAAAGTGAACAGCAAGTTGTTTATGAGCGCAATAAGGCTGTGAGTATACCCGCTGATGTTGATGATTTACAATGGGATAATATGTAACTAACCTAAAATAAAAATTCATAAATACGCAAGTGAAACGCTTGAGCTAACCCAGTCACCAAATTATTTAATTTTGGCGCCACCAACACATAAATAACATTCACATGACCAACTAACGCTTACGATACGTGTTTTAATTTATTTTTATCAAGTTTATTATAAAATATGTTATTGCAACCTTGGTTATATATATTGTTTTTGTTAAAAATGTGTATTATTCAAATATTTTAATAAATGTTATTTTTGAAGAATGAAGACTTTTGAATTAAAAAAAGACCATATTAGAAGAATTCCTCTTATTTTTTAACGCATATTAATTTTCATTTGAATTTTATTTTACAGCAAGATTTATAACATAAATACCCACATACATATGTATATATACATAGGGATGTAAATTTTTTGTGCTTTGGCTGTCCAAATGTCTAATATTTCTTAACCACAAATTTAGGAAACACTAGAGAATGAGACGAAAGATCTTAAACTGCGTATCACCACCGCAGACGAACGGTTTAGCGAATATGCCACCAATGCCGAGCATGTTGCACTATCCCTACGCCAGCAAAATGCGCAGCTGCAAGAACAGCTAACCGAGGCGCAAAATCTGCTTGAAACGGAAAAGGAGGAGAAGCTTACTGCCTTGCTGCGAAACGCAGAAATATCACAAAGCGAGGAGATACTACGCAAGGAATTGCGCATCGAACGCGATGAGGCCAACGACTTGCATGAAAAGAACGAGCATCTAACAGAGGAAAACGAAGCCAAAGCTCAAGAAATTAAACAGTGTCAAATCGAGATGGAAGAATTAAAGACTGTGATGTATAAGAATGATGAGAAGCTGAAGGAGATCGACGAATTGCAACGGGAAATAAGCGAGAAAAATAAGGTAATTGAAAGAAAAGTGATGAAGTATCTAAGCTCAGACGAAAACGAACTTTATCCTATGTTCGCCTATGTTATTAGTAAAACAGAGTTCATTTTTAAGTAAATAAATAACTGTATAATCATTGTATATATATATATATGTTTGCTTAATCTTGCCATCAATTCAAATTTTACAATGCATACGAATTCGCATAAACAAATCCGTTATTTTTGCTTTAGTTCATATGTCTTGCATAGTCATAAATTAAACTCAGTTTCGTGGCTTGTTAACAATGAAGTGGGAAGCTGAGGAAAATCGCATTGCAGTGATTGCATTCCAAAGTGTGGTAAAAGTGCAAGTGAGATTTACGAATTGTCGAAAAAAACTTAATATTTGGAGAATGTTTATTTAACGCACGATCAATCATTTTTCCCAACCGTCTGTAGTGACAGACAGAAAAAAAAGTGGCCGTACTCACGTGGTTCGAACCAGTGCAGCGAAAAAGTCGTTCGAAAAAGAATCCCAGTACTCACCTTAGAAAGCAGAAAAATAATGTCCAGGGATATAAATGTATCGACCAGATCCATGTCAAGACTAATTAGAAATGATCTCCACATGAAAGCCTTCCGTCACTCCACTGGTCATCCTTTGACAACGCATTTGAAGAAAATTAGACTCGACAGATGCAACCAGCCTCTTCGGTGACACGCGAACAACAGCGATGAAAATATTATTTTCACAGATGTGAAAATGTTCACTGTTGAAGAAAATTAGACTCGACAGATGCAACCAGCCTCTTCGGTGACACGCGAACAACAGCGATGAAAATATTATTTTCACAGATGTGAAAATGTTCACTGTTGAAGAAATTTTTAATAAGCAAAACGACAAAGTCTATGCTAACCATCCAGCCTACGTAATATCTCTTCATTCTGCGAAAAAGCGATTAAGACCGGTGCAAAAGTGTACCAAGAGGCTTTCTTAGAAGGCGTGGTGAAGCAGTTTAGCAGTACTATCTTTAATGGAGAGCGTTGGATCTTCCAACAAGATTCCGCTCCAGCCCGTAAGGCAAAAACCACCCAGCAGTGGTTAAAAAACCTGTTCTTGAGATAACAGCCGCAGAAGATTAGCCGTCTGTAAGTCCAGATTTGAATCCATTGGACTACAGTTTGTGGTCACAGAAATTTGGAGAATCTCAAATAATCTTGGTTCGAGCAGCGACGTAAATATCCATGGAAACCGTGCGTGCTCCAATAGCTGATGAAGCCTAATCGTTTTAAGGCTTGTGTAAAAGCAAAGGTTGACCAATTGGAATGAAAATTAAATTTTTACTTTTTTAATATTTCCATTATTAAAAAGAGGTTGTCTGTAAAGTCGGTTTACTGACGATAGTTTAACGTGATAACGTCATAAGAAAATACTGATTGAATGGTTGCATTTTTCAAAAGAAAATTTTAATTTTATTTGTTTGATAGATATTTTGTATGGATATAGAGAATGAGTTAACATTAACATATCATAATATACTTTAACATAACATAACATAACATAACATAACATAACATAACATAACACAACATAACACAACATAACATAACATAACAAATTACCCCGTATTAAAGCACTTTTCAACAGCTTTCATTTGATACCCATATTGTACATACACAACCAAAAGTTACCCGGGTCCACGTTTTGACCTATATCTCGAGACCCCAGTCACGGAGCGGCATGAAAAATACTCTGTACTAAAGCATTCACCAACAGCTTTCATTTGATACCCATATTGTACATACACGTCCGAAGGTTACCCGGGTCCACGTTTTGACCTATATCTGGAGACCCTATCTACCAATAGGTATTCAAACTATACGGAAATCATCTTCAATACCTACTTAACAATGTGTGTAAGTTTGGTTTAATTCGGTTCAAAGACACGGTGGGTCCACGTTTTGGCATATATTTCGAGACCCTAGTCATCAATAGGTATGAAAATTACCCCGTATTAAAGCACTTATCAACAGCTTTCATTTGATATCCATATTGTACAAACACATTCAAGGGGCCACGTTTTGGTCTCTATCTCGAGACCCTAGTCACGGAGCGGATGGAAATACTCTGAACTAAAGCATTCACCAACAGCTTCCATTTGATATCTATATTGTACATACACATCCGAAGGTTACCCGGGTCCACGTTTTGACCTATATCTCGAGACCCTGCCTACCAATAGGTATCCAAACTATACGGAAACCATCTTCAATACCTCCTTAACAATGTGTGTAAGTTTGGTTTAATTCGGTGCAAAGACACGGTGGGTCCACGTTTTGGCATATATTTCCAGACCCTAGTCATCAATAGGTATGAAAATTACCCCGTATTAAAGCACTTATCAACAGCTTTCATTTGATACCCATATTGTACATACACAACCAAAGGTTACCCGGGTCCACGTTTTGACCTATATCTCGAGACCCCAGACACGGAGCGGCATGAAAAATACTCTCTACTAAAGCATTCACCAACAGCTTCAATTTGATATCCATATTGTACAAACACATTCTAGGGTCCACGTTTTAGTCTCTATCTCGAGACCCTAGTCACGGAGCGGCATGAAAAATACTCTGGACTAAAGCATTCACCAACAGCTTCCATTTGATACCCATATTGTACATGCACATCCGAAGGTTACCCGGATCCACGTTTTGACCTATATCTCGAGCCCTATTTCCAAAATAAAATATAATCCATGTTACTCGTGGAGGATGTAGCTTTCGAATGGTGAAAGAATTTTTAAAATCGGTCCAGTAGTTTTTGAGCCTCTTCATTACAAACAAACAAAGTTTTCCTCTTTATAATATTAGTATAGACAACATATCTTATAAGGTATATGGTAAATATTACCATACATTTTTTCCTTCATATATAATAAAAAAATTAGTAATAATAACATTAAAACAACAGGTATTATTAACAAACTTGGTTTTATTTTAAATTCTTCAAGTGAATCAAATTAATAATAATCAATAAGAAGGCATATGCAAATACAAATACGTGAATTTATATATGTATGTACATATGCGCATATACATACATATATACGCTCACTTAAGTAGGAGAGAGCAAGATGTCGAACGTTGCCGTTCGTTTGCTTTGTCGTTCGTTCCGCGCTTTCGCTTGCAGTTCATTCAATGCAATGAGCAAGGTAACGGCAATGAGCAAGGTAACTACATATGAGCAAGGTAACGGCATATGAGCAAGGTAACACTAATGAGCAAGGTAACTTTGCTTTGTGAATTCGTGACAGGCTGAGGGAATTTCCATGATTGTATCAATATTCGCTTTCTAAAACTTATTTATTTACTTACCAACTTCAGCTGGTGATGTTAGGTGACAGTTTTCAGGACAGCATACAATAGGGGAGACCGGGGATGGTTGACTAACTTTTGACTTAAGCTCGTATATCTCTGATGTTTAATTTAATATAACAGAAACAACAATTGCTACCGATAAAAGAACTATTCAGGTACCTAAAATACTATAATATGACCTATATATTAACTATTATAATACTTATTTTGCTGATTTTATAAACCGTTGACGCTTAGTCAACCTACCCCATGTCCGGGGCACGTTGACTATATGCATGGGGTAGGTTGACTTAGGCAGTAATTAGTATAAATTAAGAGGATTCGAATAAAATAAAACACAAAAATTTACTAAATGATAGAAACTTTTTAATTAAAATAACAATTTTTAACAATTCCGGAATATCATATATTGTGATCGTTTTTCCGAGGTGACTGGCTAGCCAGTTGTCGCTGGCTTTATTGAAATATTTCTTGAGAGGGCCGTAAACGCTTCTGTCAAGTGGTTGTAGCTTATGGCTACAGTGAGGGGGGAATGACAAAACAGTAACCCCATTGTCTTTGAAAAAATCAAGCACCTCTATAGATAAATGCGAGTCGTGGTTATCCAAGAGAAGAAGAATAGGCTTTTCTTTACTAGGTTTCACGTGTTTCACAAAATGCTTTGCGTATTTTATAAAATTTTCTTCTTTCATCCAGCCAGATGGGTTAGCGTCACCTTCTGAACCTACAGGACTCGCAGTAAGAAAATGGTTCTTGAAGTGAACCCTTGGAAAAACAAAAAAAGGAGGGACCATGTTGCCGAGGGCTGATATAGCTAATGCAATCATTACTAAAGTGCCTCTTTCAGCCGATGTCATTTTCCCCAAGTTTTTAATACCTCGGCGAGCTATGACTCTATTAGGCACGTGAACTGTTGTAAGTCCCGTCTCATCAACATTCCAGATATCACCAGGGGTCAGATTTAATCGTTCGTAAACTTTTTTCAAATTACCAAAAAAATCATTTACGTTTTTCTGGTTGAACGACGTAGCTCTAGACAGGCTCGTAGCTTGAGGTGATCTTATTGATAATGAGGGATGACGTTTTAAAAAATGACCAAGCCAATCTTCGCCAGCCATTAATATTGTTTTCCAAGATTCAGGCATAGTTTTATTATTCTTTTTTGCGTATTCAAATGCAAACTTGCGTGTCTCATACGGTGTCAATCCATAATAAATATCAGCAGTCAAATAAGCTGCCAGTTTGTTTTCTTCGTTATCGCTAAATATCTGCCTATTTCTTATGTACCCGGCCGAGTCCAGGGTCAAATCAGCTCTCGTGAGGTTAGGATTACTTTCTAACTTTTTTTTTAGTTTAGTTACATAACAATGCAACGTTTTGTACGGGATTTGGTATTGCTTTGACGTGGCGTTTATGCTTTCATTATCGCAGATAATCGCGGGGCAAGCTCTTTGTATGATATCTTTTGGACAATTACCCCTTTCAGATTTTCTTTTGTAAGTCCTCATTGTGTGTAAAAATACAACAGTAAATTAGAATATGACAGAAGACTATAGAGCAATTCCATGAGAGATGATCATGAAAGTAGGAGCGACTGGGGTTGGTTGACTAATTAGTCAACCTGCCCCGAATAAAATTTGTCAACCAGCCCCTGACGCCATTTTGCATTTTAATTGCACATAATATGCAAACTCTGGCACTAACATAGGAGCAATACTGCGTTATATATAGTAGAACTATTATGTTTTTATTTGGCATAAAAACAAAATTGTTTCTAACAGATACATAGGCACAATAACAAAAAAAGTACGAGCTAAAAAAATTACTTATCGAGAACAAAAACACAACATGTGGTCTCACTCACGAACGCCTTGCGACTGCCGCGGCTCACTTCGCACAAGTTCGCGGGTCATGGGGAGGCATCGATATTCATGATTGGTTGATGAAAATCACGTCATGATGACGAGTTATTGTTACTTAGTCTATCTGTCCCTATAGCCAACCATCCCCGGTCTCCCCTACCTTTTTCTCGATTACAAAATGTTATATTTGCCTCTGGCAAGTTTTGTAAAATATCACATTTGGACCATACTTGGCAACTGCAGTCTTCCGCCTGACAGGGACCACATACATCACCTTTATATAATTGAACAAAGCATCACTAAGCATTTTTATCCCGTTAAACGAATTTATTAAAATCAAACCGGCATTCAATTTTATCCTTTGTGCAGTTATAGTTGATGTAAATATTAGTAAGAACGCAAGCATATTCGAATATTTTACCATCGACTCTTCCATTGCGAAGTCTATTTGCGAAAAGTCTCAAGCTTTGTCTCATTTATTAGCTCTCTGTGCTGGCTTTTAATCAAAGCCAGAGTTTAAGAAGGTCATATCGCACATTTGTGATAACCTCACATGACGTGCACGGTCGTGCTTTAGTTAATACAGGGTGCTTCAAAGCAGGTATATGCTGGTCGAAAAATGTCTAAAAATTATATCTATGGCCTCATTCGGCTATATTCAAAACATATTGGTTATTGGCTATGTACAAAAAAAAAAGAATCTAACAAAATTGGACCACTAGGTTGCACTCCGATCGAAATTGGTTGGAAATGCTAAACTCAGCACTGATATAAAGCTTTGCCTTAAATAAGTGTACACATTGCATAGTGGCTCTATAGCAGAAAATCCTTTCTCTCAAAAAGGCTTGTCAGTACTCTTAAAAGATCAGTGTGTGCCCTCCTTAGTATAAGCGGAACTTTCTCCACCTATATTCCATCAAGAGAGGAGTGGAGTAGGGGCAACACTTGGGGACAGGGTCTGGTTGTACCTTTCCTTGTAAGCTCATCTGCTTTGCAATTACCTTCTATATTTCTATGGCCTCGCACCCAGATCGGGTTTATTTTAAACTATTGTGATACTTCGCATATATAATAATTTGTGGCATTCAACTATAGTTTTTGATGAGTGTTTTCTGACTCTAACGATTTCAGAGCTGCTTCACTATCCGAGTAGACATATACTTGCCTCGTAGTTAGAGGTCACTTTAAGACCAGCAAGCCGTCTCTTATGGCGATGAATTTCGCCTGAAAGACACCACAGGGATTAGGCAAGCGAAAGGATGATGCTGATGTTTAGCCTCTCAGAGTAAACTCCTCTACCTGCCTGTATACTAAGCTTAGATTTGTCAGTAAATACACTGACTCTATTTTATTAACTACCGTACCACTTCTCCGGCCCAGTCTTCTCTTGACGGGAATATTGTGATAAAGAGATAAAGATGGAATAATATTTGAATGAATTTTTATTTTCGATCAAAGTGCAGTCTTATTATTTAGATCAAATTTGAATGCTTTAATAAGCCCGACACTGGGAGCAATTCATATTGCCCGAGCTAATCTATAAGTACAGTTCATCGGTTATATTCGATCTGCTTACAAAATTTATATATTATTCCACTACGTATGGTGCCATGTTTTTGAAAATATGATCGCATCTCTTGCTAGAGACCGTGTCTACTGCGTTGTAAAATAAGAATAAGTTAGGAATAGGCCGAGGAAAGATATTCTATGTCCAGAAATGTACTCAAAAATTGCTATTGCTGTTGAGGTATTGGAAAAATAAATAAAAACTTTAGTACAACTTCAATTGTCTCACACGAGCTTATATATTCTTTTATGCTTTTTATTGTATTAGCATTTGTTCAATTTATTGTTGTATTAATATTTTGAGGCCAAACGAAACTTTCAATAAATCTCACAAATGCTGTAACGTTCGTATTTATAATAGGCAAATCTACAAGGCCACAATGCTCTTGGCCCTTTGATACTATGCCGGCTACCATGTACATACACCGATACTCCACCTGGCTATGGGGAAATGGTATGAGTAATGGGCCACCCGAGTAGCCATTGCAAGTATCGTAGGTTTTGCCATCAGCGCAAAATTGTATAGGCTCGAGCAGACCCCGTTGCAAATCATACATTTGAATTGCAGTCTTATCACAGACCGTTTGATGCTTCAATTCAACTCGTCGCAGCTGTGTTGAAAAAACTTCGGTATCATCAATACGGCCCCAATCAACGGCCCAATATTTTCCTGTTTGGAATTTCATCATATATGGAGTGAGTAGGCAGGCAGGTAGAACATATTTGGAGAAAGTAACGGTGCCATTCAATTCCAATAACATAATATCGAAGTAGCGGTCTAATGTAAAATTGTCATGGACTTTGAGACTGAGTACGGAAAACTCTTGAAGTCCAACATCATCAAGGGTTGAATTATAATCCAAATCGCCAAGTCGCACTTTATTCGGTACTCCACTGTAAAAAAAAATTCATTAATTAAAAGATTTTGTCCAGGATTATCTCATAAACATACGAGAGTTTCTATTTATATTTGTTACTTTTAGCAAATAGCACTACATTTAGACACAAATTTCCGGAATGAGCGAATCGTCATTTTGAGCGACAGCCAGGCGGCACCAAGGTTTTACCATCCTGTGAGATTAAGTCCTCACTGGTCCTTGAGTGTATCGAGAAACTGAATCTGTAGGAACGCGCAAACGCACCCGACTAATTTGGGTTGCAGGACACAGGGGTATAGCTGAGAGCGCAGTAGCGGATGCATTGGAATTATTTGGCCTTCCGTGCTATTGGACAATACACCATCAAGGATTGAAGAGTTAAGGCTAAGGAGGATAGGTGGTACCAAACCTTCCGGTTACGTCAGACAAAACCCCTATTGGGTGATTTATCCTCCGCTAGAATAAACTGAGAGTGCTCACTGGTATTCTCACAGGCCACTGTGGACTACACAGTCATCTGCATATGATCGGGATATGGTACACTCATTCTTGTCATTTCTGCGATCAATCGCAGGTGACTCCAGGACAACTTCTCTTTGAATGCAGCGCTATAGCGGAAAGAAAGTTGAGACATCTCATTTGTAGCTAGAAGAAAGGCACACACGCACAGTCCAACACAACTCTACCTTAAGTTTAATAAGGGATGGGTCTCTATACGGTACTGTGATGAGTAAAGGGCACATAAGGCCATGAGGTCGAAGTGCAAACCTCAAATTGATCTGAATCTTAACCTAACTCTATAGTTTTACTCGTTTTTATCTTTCCTTATACTTGCTTGAGGTGCCGCTGCTCGGCTTTGAGTAAATTTGACATAATTAGATGCAGAGCTGGGGTTACTGTAGGGAATTCCTTATAATTTCTTGTTTGCAAAGAACTGTTTTCTTTCCTGTGTCTTCCTTAATTATATAGACCTTATATTTGTTTACAAATTACGACATTTGACAATTCTAATTCTCTCACATATCTCATCATGGAATAAAATTTCAAAATTTAAAAAGTGTCAATCTCGCGAAGTCTCATATAATGACTCGCACGGCTTTCACGAAATTTGTCCGAATTTATCAGAATTTTGAGAGTAATTTTGCCGTGACATAATCGCGCTGAGAGAAAAGTCTGAAACGAGCAAAACCTTCTATGCACGCTTAAATTAAAAAAAGTCAAACTTTATACAGCATCTGTCTAATTTGACATTCCAATACTAAAAGTATAAATAGTATCCCTCGTATGTAATGTACCTACTTGAGAATGCAATGACCTGCGGTCAGAACGAAGCGTTCACTGATAAGCGTTCCGCCACATATCCAATCAGTTACATTAGACGTTGAATTAAAAATACCTATCAAAGCTGCGGATGGAAATTCACCAATTTCAGCCAATTCGCCACCGGCTATAAAGGGCTGTGGACATTTTGCTGGCGCATGCTTTGTGAATTCGTGACAGGCTGAGGGAATTTCCATGATTGTATCAATATTCGCTTTCTAAAACTTATTTATTTACTTACCAACTTCAGCTGGTGATGTTAGGTGACAGTTTTCAGGACAGTTTTCAGGATAGTTTTCAGGGCAGCATACAATACCTTTTTCTCGATTACAAAATGTTATATTTGCATCTGGCAAGTTTTGTAAGATATCACATTTGGACCATACTTGGCAACTGCAGTCTTCCGCCTGACAGGGACCACAAACATCACCTTTATATAATTGAACAAAGCATCACTAAGCATTATTATCCCGTTAACGAATTTATTAAAATCAAACCGGTATTCAATTTTATCCTTTGTGCAGTTATAGTTGATGTAAATATTAGTAAGAACGCAAGCATATTCGAATATTTTACCATCGACGCTTCCATTGCGAAGTCTATTTGCGAAAAGTCTCAAGCTTTGTCTCATTTATAGCTCTCTGTGCTGGCTTTTAATCAAAGCCAGAGTTTAAGAAGGTCATATCGCACATTTGTGATAGCCTCACATGACGTGCACGGTCGTGCTTTAGTTAATACAGGGTGCTTCAAAGCAGGTATATGCTGGTCGAAAAATGTCTAAAAATTATATCTATGGCCTCATTCGGCTATATTCAAAACATATTGGTTATTGGCTATGTACAAAAAAAAAAGAATCTAACAAAATTGGACCACTAGGTTGCACTCCGATCGAAATTGGTTGGAAATGCTAAACTCAGCACTGATATAAAGCTTTGCCTTAAATAAGTGTACACATTGCATAGTGGCTCTATAGCAGAAAATCCTTTCTCTCAAAAAGGCTTGTCAGTACTCTTAAAAGATCAGTGTGTGCCCTCCTTAGTATAAGCGGAACTTTCTCCACCTATATTCCATCAAGAGAGGAGTGGAGTGCTGAGGGAAT
Organism: Anastrepha obliqua; assembly: GCF_027943255.1. Lineage (NCBI taxonomy): Eukaryota > Metazoa > Arthropoda > Insecta > Diptera > Tephritidae > Anastrepha > Anastrepha obliqua. The sequence continues at coordinate 86,494,869 of NC_072895.1, read as the reverse complement.
TTCCATGATTGTATCAATATTCGCTTTCTAAAACTTATTTATTTACTTACCAACTTCAGCTGGTGATGTTAGGTGACAGTTTTCAGGACAGCATACAATAGGGGAGACCGGGGATGGTTGACTAACTTTTGACTTAAGCTCGTATATCTCTGATGTTTAATTTAATATAACAGAAACAACAATTGCTACCGATAAAAGAACTATTCAGGTACCTAAAATACTATAATATGACCTATATATTAACTATTATAATACTTATTTTGCTGATTTTATAAACCGTTGACGCTTAGTCAACCTACCCCATGTCCGGGGCACGTTGACTATATGCATGGGGTAGGTTGACTTAGGCAGTAATTAGTATAAATTAAGAGGATTCGAATAAAATAAAACACAAAAATTTACTAAATGATAGAAACTTTTTAATTAAAATAACAATTTTTAACAATTCCGGAATATCATATATTGTGATCGTTTTTCCGGAGTGACTGGCTAGCCAGTTGTCGCTGGCTTTATTGAAATATTTCTTGAGAGGGCCGTAAACGCTTCTGTCAAGTGGTTGTAGCTTATGGCTACAGTGAGGGGGGAATGACAAAACAGTAACCCCATTGTCTTTGAAAAAATCAAGCACCTCTATAGATAAATGCGAGTCGTGGTTATCCAAGAGAAGAAGAATAGGCTTTTCTTTACTAGGTTTGACGTGTTTCACAAAATGCTTTGCGTATTTTATAAAATTTTCTTCTTTCATCCAGCCAGATGGGTTAGCGTCACCTTCTGAACCTACAGGACTCGCAGTAAGAAAATGGTTCTTGAAGTGAACCCTTGGAAAAACAAAAAAAGGAGGGACCATGTTGCCGAGGGCTGATATAGCTAATGCAATCATTACTAAAGTGCCTCTTTCAGCCGATGTCATTTTCCCCAAGTTTTTAATACCTCGGCGAGCTATGACTCTATTAGGCACGTGAACTGTTGTAAGTCCCGTCTCATCAACATTCCAGATATCACCAGGGGTCAGATTTAATCGTTCGTAAACTTTTTTCAAATTACCAAAAAAATCATTTACGTTTTTCTGGTTGAACGACGTAGCTCTAGACAGGCTCGTAGCTTGAGGTGATCTTATTGATAATGAGGGATGACGTTTTAAAAAATGACCAAGCCAATCTTCGCCAGCCATTAATATTGTTTTCCAAGATTCAGGCATAGTTTTATTATTCTTTTTTGCGTATTCAAATGCAAACTTGCGTGTCTCATACGGTGTCAATCCATAATAAATATCAGCAGTCAAATAAGCTGCCAGTTTGTTTTCTTCGTTATCGCTAAATATCTGCCTATTTCTTATGTACCCGGCCGAGTCCAGGGTCAAATCAGCTCTCGTGAGGTTAGGATTACTTTCTAACTTTTTTTTAGTTTAGTTACATAACAATGCAACGTTTTGTACGGAATTTGGTATTGCTTTGACGTGGCGTTTATGCTTTCATTATCGCAGATAATCGCGGGGCAAGCTCTTTGTATGATATCTTTTGGACAATTACCCCTTTCAGATTTTCTTTTGTAAGTCCTCATTGTGTGTAAAAATACAACAGTAAATTAGAATATGACAGAAGACTATAGAGCAATTCCATGAGAGATGATCATGAAAGTAGGAGCGACTGGGGTTGGTTGACTAATTAGTCAACCTGCCCCGAATAAAATTTGTCAACCAGCCCCTGACGCCATTTTGCATTTTAATTGCACATAATATGCAAACTCTGGCACTAACATAGGAGCAATACTGCGTTATATATAGTAGAACTATTATGTTTTTATTTGGCATAAAAACAAAATTGTTTCTAACAGATACATAGGCACAATAACAAAAAAAGTACGAGCTAAAAAAATTACGGGTCATGGGGAGGCATCGATATTCATGATTGGTTGATGAAAATCACGTCATGATGACGAGTTATTGTTACTTAGTCTATCTGTCCCTATAGCCAACCATCCCCGGTCTCCCCTACCTTTTTCTCGATTACAAAATGTTATATTTGCCTCTGGCAAGTTTTGTAAAATATCACATTTGGACCATACTTGGCAACTGCAGTCTTCCGCCTGACAGGGACCACAAACATCACCTTTATATAATTGAACAAAGCATCAATAAGCATTTTTATCCCGTTAAACGAATTTATTAAAATCAAACCGGCATTCAATTTTATCCTTTGTGCAGTTATAGTTGATGTAAATATTAGTAAGAACGCAAGCATATTCGAATATTTTACCATCGACTCTTCCATTGCGAAGTCTATTTGCGAAAAGTCTCAAGCTTTGTCTCTGTGCTGGCTTTTAATCAAAGCCAGAGTTTAAGAAGGTCATATCGCACATTTGTGATAGCCTCACATGACGTGCACGGTCGTGCTTTAGTTAATACAGGGTGCTTCAAAGCAGGTATATGCTGGTCGAAAAATGTCTAAAAATTATATCTATGGTCTCATTCGGCTATATTCAAAACATATTGGTTATTGGCTATGTACAAAAAAAAAAAAGAATCTAACAAAATTGGACCACTAGGTTGCACTCCGATCGAAATTGGTTGGAAATGCTAAACTCAGCACTGATATAAAGCTTTGCCTTAAATAAGTGTACACATTGCATAGTGGCTCTATAGCAGAAAATCCTTTCTCTCAAAAAGGCTTGTCAGTACTTGTTTAAGCAAAAGACAAAGACTTGATCACTTCGAAGCTGTACAAGTAATGAATTTATTGAGCGTCTCATTTTCTAATAACTGTTTAAAGCTAACTGTGAATTCGAAGAAATAATACCAATAATGCTATAAATTAAGGTGGTGCCAGACTGGATGAATTCTGAACATCTTAAGGTGGTGCCAGATTAGACAAATTCTGAACATCCTGCCCGATTGAGGCGTTGGCCTCAAAATGCTCTGCGTCCAGAAGCCGGCACAATTTCTGTACCGCACGCGTCATCATACCGTTCGCCGTCTGAAGCGTGACATTACGTATTAGACCATTGCTGCCCGGATGAACCGCAGTTACGCGCCCTAAGTGCCAATATGTTGGTGGTAAGTTCTCATGTCGTACGATGACTATGTCTCCGATCTTTACGTCCCTTGATTTCGTCTGCCACTTGTTTCGAGTTTGAAGAGTAGATAAATATTCCTCGCTCCATCGTTGCCAAAATTGTTGATGTATCTGACGCAGCCAGAGCCAGTGCTTAATACGGTTGGACGGAATTGTTCTGATGTCAGCTTCAGGGACTGCAACCAGTGGAGCGCCAACCAGAAAGTCGGCAGGGGTCAACGCTAACTTATCATTGGGATCATCGTATATATGTAGGTGTTAGCGGACGAGAATTTAGACATGCTTCAATGCGTGTCGCCAAAGTCTGAAGTTGGCTATACCATAATGACTGCGCTCCAACGAGGCGCACCAAATGATATTTGGCAGATTTTACCGCGGCCTCCCAGAGACCACCTTGATGAGGAGCGCTGGGAGCGATAAAGTGCCAATGAGTACCGAGATTCGCCAAACTTTGTTGGTTGTTGTCGTCCTGCCAAGCAGCCAAGTCTTCTTTAAGCAAACGGTTAGCACCTGTGAACGTAGTACCGTTGTCACTATAGAGATCTCGACATGGACCTCGTCTACTTGTAAATCGCGTAAATGCATCTAAGAATGCAGGTGATGAAAGATCATCAACAACTTCAATATGCACGGCCTTGGTCGCCATGCAAACGAAAACAGCTAGATATGTTTTGATCGTTGTACGCGACCTTTTTGTGCCGATGCGCACTGTAAAAGGCCCGCAATAGTCGACGCCTGAAGATATAAATGGCCGTGCTGCAGTAATGCGATGCCTGGGTAAGGATGCCATCTGCTGAGATAACGTTACGCCTCGATGTCGTCGGCAAATAACACAAGTCTGAACAAAGCTTCGGACTGCTTGCCTTCCGTTCAATATCCAGTACCGTGCGCGAAGAGTTTGAAGAGTGATTTGCGCCCCACCATGAAGCGTGCTTTCATGTGCGTGTCGAATGAGTAAGTGTACCAAACTCCAATGCTTCGGTAAAATTATCGGAAAACGTCGATCTTCTGGAAGGTCAGCGTGACCAATACGACCTCTGACTCGCAATATGTCGTTACAATCTATGTAAGGGTTCAATGACCTTAGTTTGCTGGAGCTGGATATTTCCGATCCCTTACGAATCAGAGACATATCAGTCGCAAAGGTATATTGCTCGTTTCGGATTAGCACGTTAAGAGCATCGTCCATTTCTGTAGGATTGACGATCAGTCTTCGCAAATGTCGGCGAACTGGTAGCCACCGAAGTACGATTGCCACGGTACGAAGAAGCTTTTGCAATGAACTAAAGCGTTCGCTTAATAGAATTATTTGACCGTCTAGACGTCGAGTTGTAAGAATGCTCGCGTGGGCCGTCGTTGCTACAAATGATGACACTCTCTGTTCACCACGTACAATGTCAAGCTCGTCATCTTTTAATTCGATCCCACAGGAAATTGGTAGCTGTTTGTCCATAAGCCATTTTGGACCTTGCCACCACAGCGGATGTTCAACCAGTTCTGATGCTCGGATACCTCTACTGGCGCAGCCTGCGGGATTTTGTGCAGACCGTACATAATGCCAACGATCTGGTGATGTCAGCTCTTGAATGTGACGAACACGATTGGAAATGTACGGCTTGAGAGTAGTTGGAGCTTTACGTAACCAACATAACACGATTCGCGAGTCGGACCATAAATGATAAGAAGTGTCCGTTAGACGTAAAGCAGTCCGCACACTGTCAAGTGTGGATGCGAGTAAATGTGCCGCACAAAGTTCTAGGCGAGGAATCGTTGCACCCTTGAGTGGCGCCACTTTGGTGCGAGCTGTTAGCAATGATACAGTTGACCGACCTTCACCGTCCGTTGTCCTAGTGTAGAGGACAGCCGCATAGGCAAGTGGACTTGCATCACAAAACCCAAGTAGCATAGTGGTCTTACCCTCAGCCAAACCTAACCATTGTGGTACACGGATACGGTTTATCACGTCAAGTTCTCTGTAAAATAAGACCCACGTATTTTGAAGTGCATCTGGGAGTGGTGCATCCCATTCTAAGCCAGCAGACCACAACTTCTGAATAAATATCTTCCCGGCAATAACAATTGGAGCAAGCATGCCAGTAGGATCAAATAGTTTGGCGACCTCACTTAAAACCAGACGCTTTGTGAGACATCCGATGTTCTGGTTTAGATTCGCTTTGAAAAAAATCTCATCTGTTATTGGGTCCCAACTTAAACCAAGCACAGTTGCCGTCGATGGTTCACTTGCTAACTCTACAATTGAGGAATTGTTACTAATTAAACGCTTTACAACCTCACCACTATTAGAATTCCATTTTCGTAAACGGAACTGTCCGGCCGACAAAATCGCACTCACATTGACAGCGAGTTCGAAGGCTTTATCCTCAGTGTCACAACTGATGAGAAAATCATCTACATAAAATGATGACAGAATCGCATCGCGCGCAACAATCGACTGATGGCCATCTGCGACTACGTTGTAGTTATCATAACTGCATTGATTGAGTGCGCGAACTGCGTTGTACGGGCTACAAGCCATCCCATACGCCACTGTAGTTAAACGGTATACTGCTAGGTCAGTGTCTGGTGCTTCTCTCCAAATAATGCGTTGGAAATCCCTATGTTCGGGAGTTATCAGAATTTGACGGAACATTTTCTCGATGTCTGCTGTTAATGCTACGCGAAAACACCGAAAACGAAAGATGATATTCACAAGTGGTTCTTGAATCGTGGCTCCCACCAACTGGACGTCGTTCAGTGAGAGGCCGCTCGTGGTCCGCGCTGAAGCATTGAACACAACGCGGAACTTTTCCAGAACCGCGTGGTGAGGGATGTAGTAGTTGACCCCCCCATCTCCAATGTGACTAACGGGTTCCATATGGCCGAGGTCCGCGTATTCGCGCATGAAGGCAATGTATTTTTTCTTGAGCTGACAATTCGCTGCTAGTCGTCGTTCAAGAAGGTGAAATTGTCGTAAAGCATGGGCGTATGAGTTGCCCAAAGCCGGTGCGTCAGGATGAAATGGTATATGAACCATGTAGCGCCCTTCCCTTGTGCGGGAGTGTGTGGTCAAAAAGATTTTCTCACATTCATCTTCGCCGTTACAATCTTGTGAAGGCACTTCCTCTAACTTCCAAAAGCTTCTTACGAGCTCCTCCAAGCGTGCGTCCTCTTCGCCTTGCTGGGTGCTGAAGGAAAGAGTTGGTGGCGTTGCTGGCTGCGCTGCTGGCACTGGACCGAAGACAACCCAGCCGAAGCGGGTTCGCTGGGCGTGTGGCTCATTGAGGCCACCGAGTCTTATGTCCCCTTCGACTGCTTTTCCCCATACATCCGCACCAATAAGAATGTCGATATTGCTAGGAATGCCGAACTGCGTATCGGCCAATTCTAGACCATTCAAATGCTGCCACCGTGTCATGTCAATATGCACTGTTGGGATGACCTTAGTAATTGCCTGCATGACAAGTGCAACGATTTCCAAACTGAAACTGGAATAGAGCGATTTTAACGTGAGTGTGACACGTCCACGTGTACTTGCGTAGGAGTAAGCTCCGATTCCTTCCACCGAAACTTCGCATTTGCTCCTATGAAGAGACAAAGAGTTAGTTAATTTATCTGTTATAAAACTGACCTGCGATCCGGGATCACAGAGCACCCGCGCCAGACGTCCATTGGTAGAGTTGCCGCATGCGTATACACGCGCAGTTGCCAATAACACTGTTGAACTCGCGTTGGCAAGGCAACCTACCACAGCAGGGTCTAGTCAGAGATTCGAATTTCTGGATGCAATAGCAGTGACGGCTCCTTCCGGACACGTTGACACTGACTCTGATGGATTCTTAGATAATGATTCGCGGCAAAGTAATGAGTTGTGCTTACGACCACAGTGACGGCAGTTCCCCGATGGGCATTGTTTTGCTGAATGACCTTGTTTTAGGCAGTTAAAACAAAGCTTTGTAGCCTTTGCAGCAGTAATTCTGTCTTCGTATTTCATCCCAAGAAAGCGTGCGCATTTCATAATACGATGTGCACCTTGGCAGTATGTGCATTTACCCTCCTCTGCAGATACGACGTGTGATCTGACAGCTCTTGACGGACCACCAGCGCGTTGATGACTCTTGGACGTAAATTCAACCCCATTGCTCCATGTGACAACTGTTGTGCTGAGGCTATGAGCCCGCTGACCCAAAAACGTAAGCAGCTCATCGAGGCTCGGAATTTCGGTGGGTGAACAGCTCATGTTCCACTCGCGCTGTGTAGTTATCGGAAGTTTCGAAACTATTATCGGTACGACCACAGCATCCCATTCGGCCACTGGTAGACCCATGACATGTAAAGCTCGTAGTGATTCATGTACCGTGTCGACGATGAACAATAACGCAGTTGGTGTGTCCTCAGTTGTCGGCTTGATATTGAGTAAGCGTGACACATGAGTCTCAGCCAGTTGCCTTCTATTGTCAAAACGTTCTTTAAGCGCCTTCCATAAATCAGCGTATCCCCCAGAATATACACTCCCGACGAGCGGTACAGCACTTGCGCTTACTGCCTGCCGCAACTTGCCTAACTTGTAGGCCTCAGAATAGTCTGTATTGTGGACAAGCAATTCAAAAACGTCCTTAAACGCCAGCCAATTCTGCATAGTTCCATCGAACGTTGGAATTGCAAGCGGTTCTAACTTAACCTCACATTCTCGCACAGGCATCACAGCAGACTGACTCGGTTTTGCACCCATGATTGCACGGTTCAAGTGGGTACATGCATTGTTGTAAATACCTTCAACCTCTTCCCATAACTTCTCGTGGGCCTCCAACTCGGCGTTTGCTGCATTGCCCACCAACAGGTCATGGTTGGTCACGAAACGTGCATAATGTGCTGACAATGATTTCAACTCTTGCTGAAGATGAAATTCATCAAATGCACCCTGCTGGAATCCACTCACCCGATCGTGTATGCGTTTAATGGCCTTTATTGCCGAAGCGCGCAAATTTAATTCTGCCATTAGCTGAACAATAATTTAATTAAACGGTTCTATTTCACAATTTAATTATTTGTCCTCACAGGAGGCACCAAAATGTTTAAGCAAAAGACAAAGACTTGGTCACTTCGAAGCTGTACAAGTAATGAATTTATTGAGCGTCTCATTTTCTAATAACTGTTTAAAGCTAACTGTGAATTCGAAGAAATAATACCAATAATGCTATAAATTAAGGTGGTGCCAGACTGGATGAATTCTGAACATCTTAAGGTGGTGCCAGATTAGACAAATTCTGAACAGTACTCTTAAAAGATCAGTGTGTGCCCTCCTTAGTATAAGCGGAACTTTCTCCACCTATATTCCATCAAGAGAGGAGTGGAGTAGGGGCAACACTTGGGGACAGGGCCTGGTTGTACCTTTCCTTGTAAGCTCATCTGCTTTGCAATTACCTTCTATATTTCTATGGCCTCGCACCCAGATCGGGTTTATTTTAAACTATTGCGATACTTCGCATATATAATAATTTGTGGCATTCAACTATAGTTTTTGATGAGTGTTTTCTGACTCTAACGATTTCAGAGCTGCTTCACTATCCGAGTAGACATATACTTCCCTCGTAGTTAGAGGTCACTTTAAGACCAGCAAGCCGTCTCTTATGGCGATGAATTTCGCCTGAAAGACACCACAGGGATTAGGCAAGCGAAAGGATGATGCTGATGTTTAGCCTCTCAGAGTAAACTCCTCTACCTGCCTGTATACTAAGCTTAGATTTGTCAGTAAATACACTGACTCTATTTTATTAACTACCGTACCACTTCTCCGGCCCAGTCTTCTCTTGAAGGGAATATTGTGATAAAGAGATAAAGATGGAATAATATTTGAATGAATTTTTATTTTCGATCAAAGTGCAGTCTTATTATTTAGATCAAATTTGAATGCTTTAATAAGCCCGACACTGGGAGCAATTCATATTGCCCGAGCTAATCTATAAGTACAGTTCATCGGTTATATTCGATCTGCTTACAAAATTTATATATTATTCCACTACGTATGGTGCCATGTTTTTGAAAATATGATCGCATCTCTTGCTAGAGACCGTGTCTACTGCGTTGTAAAATAAAAAAAGAGGTTGTCTTCAGACGCAAGAAACGAGACAGGAGAAGCGTGAGCGTGAGCTGCTAGAGGAGTACAGGGGCAGGAATGATGCTCGAAAATTCTATCAACAAGTCAAGCGTCTGACACAAGGTTTCAAGACCGGAGCATCAGCCTGCAAAGATAAAAACGGAAAGCTGGTTATGGATACACAGTCCACACTGGGCATATGGAGGGAACACTTCTGCAATTTACTTGCTGGCGATGACGCACACAATTCCGACCCAGTAGAAGATGACCCGATACCGCCAATCGACGATAATTTGGACGTTCCACCACCTAGTCATGCCGAAGTCAGAGTTGCCATTCAGCGGCTCAAGAATAACAAAGTGGCTGGCGCTGACGGCTTGCCCGCTGAATTGTTCAAGACTGGCGGCGATGTGCTGATAGGGAGCATGTATCAGCTCATCTGCAAAATATGGCTAGCAGAAAGCATGCCCGACGAATGGAATCTCAGTGTCCTTTGTCCTGTACTGAAGAAGGGTGACCCGACGATCTGCACCAACTACCGGGGCATCAGTCTTCTAACCATCGCCTACAAGTCCTGTCTAGCGTCCTATGTGGAAGACTTAAGCCGTTTTCCAACACACTGATCGGGCCTTATCAGTGCGGCTTCAGAAGTGGTAAGTCCACCCTCGACCAGATTTTCACATTACGCCAAATCCTGGAAAAGACCCATGAAAAGCAAGTCGACACCCATCATCTCTTTGTCGACTATAAAGCTGCGTTCGATAGCCCGATAAGGGATTGCCTGTACGCCACCATGTCTGAGTTCGGTATACCAGCGAAGCTCATACGGCTTTGCAGAATGACGTTGAGCAACACAACCAGCTCCGTCAAGGTAGGAAATAACCTCTCCGAGCCATTCAGTACCGTTCGAGGTTTCAGACAAGGCGATCCACTGTCATGCAACCTCTTCAACTTCATGATGGAAGGGGTGCTCCGAAAAGCAGGTGTTCATCGTAATGGCACTATTTTCTGCAAATGTGTCCAGCTCCTTGCGTACGCCGACGACATTGACATTATCGGCCGCTGTAAGCGAGATGTCACGGCTGCGTTTTCTGCTATCGAGAAGGAATCATCACGAGTGGGTCTGGCGGTGAACGAGGGTAAAACGAAGTATATGTTGTCTACAACGCGGAACACACGGCGTGTAGGAACGCACGTCATTGCGGACAACTATACTTTCGAAGTTGTGCCAGAGTTTGTTTATCTTGGCACCGCCGTTAACAGCAACAACGATATCAGCCTGGGGGTCAAACGGAGAATCACTCTTGCTAATAGGTGTTACTATGGGCTAAGTAAGCAATTGAGTAGTCGAGCCCTCTCTCGCATGACCAAACTGACACTTTACAAGACGCTCATCATACCCGTGTTGCTTTATGGCGCAGAGGCATGGGTAGTGTCACAAAGCGATGCAGCCGCTCTTGGGGTGTTCGAGAGAAAAGTTCTTCGTAAGATCTTCGGTCCTGTGCGCGTTGGCGAAGACTACCGTTCAAGAAAGAACCACGAGCTGTATGAGCTCTACGCCGACATTGACGTAGTTCAACGCATCGCGATCCAACACCTGCGTTGGCTAGGCCATGTCGTGCGTATGGATGAAGAAGCTCCAGCAAAGAAGGTGTTCGAGGGCGAAGTCCAAGGGAGCTGACGAAGAGGAAGACCATTGATCCGGTGGAAAGACCAAGTGGAGGAAACCCTATGCTCGCTTGGTATACAGAATTGGAGAAGGCGCGCGCGGAGCAGAGGCGCCTGGAGAGAGCTAGTGAGGTCGGCCGTAACTCGGTAACGGGTTGTTATGGCCACCTAAGTAAGTAAGTAAGGTTATCTGTAAAGTCGGTTTACTGACGATAGTTTAACGTGACAACGTCATAAGAAAAGACTGATGTAATGGTTGCTTTTTTTTAAATTCTTCAAATAAATCAAATTAATAATCCTCATAGTTCATTACCATGCACACAGGGAGAAGGAATATGCAAATATTTACAAATATGTGAATTTCTATACAAATGCGCATATACATGCATATATAAGTTTTTAATTCGAAAGTCGAATTTTGTTTTTTAAAAAGGGTCGGAGCTAATGCACCGCTTTATTGGACTCCAGATTAAGACTAAAAGTTTATTTTCACAATTCTATTAATTATAATAAGTTTTACAATCTTAATGCAAGTATTGCATTTTTATTCTTTGGATAAATTTACAATCTTAATGCAAGTATTGCATTTTTTATTCTTTGGAAAAATTTACAATCTTAATGCAAGTATTGCATTTTTTATTCTTTGGAAAGAATTGCCCAATTAGTGCCTGCAGGTCATTGTTCTGTTATTTGCATTTCCGGCACGCTTTAGAAATAAATTGCTTACCTAATGTCTACGACTTGTTTGTGTTATTAAATTAACAATTAAGTAAAAGTAGCAAAAGCAAAGGAAAAAGAGAAAATAAATGTAGCGCGTGTTAACTCCTCCGCATTTAAAAACGAACGTCCTCGTGCATCTGAGTAGGATAATCTTCAGGATGTGGTTCGGGTTGTTGGAAATTTTTAACTGTTACCTCTTGTAATGGGGCCCTTTTGAAAAATTCGGAGACGTATTTGGCCCCTCGCTTTGGGCCTTTCGTTGAAGTTAGTTTTAGTACCCCGATTGCCATTAGAGTTAAAGTTATACCAGATATCCCAAAATTAACTATTGATGTTGTTAATCCTTTATTTTTTAAAGTCTCGATATAGTTTATGTTTTTTAGGTGAAGTTCTTTCATCATTTCCAGGCTTAGCAATTCTTCTTCGGCTGTAAGTGTTGCATTTGGTTGTAGAACTGCAGGAAGGGGTTTTCCGCTAGAGATTTCTTTAGACAGAAATGTTTGGTTGTTTATTATAATGGTGGAGTTATGGTACTGGATTGCGAATGATCCAGTTAAGTTAATCTTCTCTTTGTCGATGTGAACGGTGTCGTTAAATCGATTTAAAAGTATTATTCCTGGGAGGACTTCTAGGACAGTGGGAATGTGTTGGTTGTTAATCGTAATGCAGTTAGGCGATCGGCTTTTGAGTAGATGAGGAATGCATGTGGAGTTACTGATGTCTACAATATTTTCCTTTGTACAAATTTTAATTTGATTATGTTCTTTACATTTGCTTTTCTTTCCAAATATTTTATTTTGACATCTTATAATTTTTTCAAATGGTATTTTATATAATCTATTACCTTTCTTTATTGCTTTTATTAATAGGGATTCGCATAAATTGTTGTCAGTTATTGGGATTTCAATTAAGTACACAATCTTAGAATTACTAGAGGCTATCTTAACGTTACTGAATTCAAATGCCTCTTCTATATTAGTGAAGGGAATATTATTTTTCTCAATAATTTCTTTTATTAGTTTCATTTCAACGTTAGAAAATATATATGAATTTACAATGCCAACTTTGGCCCAATGTATTGCATAATTGATATTTATGATTTCATCTTTTATTAACTGTAGCTTAAATTTAATGTTTACAGCCATGTCATGCTGAACATCTTCCTTATCTTTTAATATTTTTATTTGACACTTCCGTTATATTATTTATTCTTCCGCTCATTGCTCTATTTATTATTAATTGGTTATTGTTATTTTCAAGTAAGTTGTTTATATGATTTTCTAACATAACGAGATCTTCGTGATCCGGGTTCCCTGTGAGCCATTTCCAGACGGTACCAATTGCGTTTATGGATCTCTTGTTTACCTTTGGACATTTCATGGTGCAAGAAGGGGAGTAAGGAATTGTCGGAAGTTATTTTGTGTCTTATCGTGGAGTTGAGTTCGTTCAAAGTCCTTTGGTATTCGTCTGTGTCTATTGTATGTATAATTTTGTAGGTCCCATTTTGGATTTTGGTCCATCCTGTATTAAAGGTTGCTAGTTGTGAATTTGTGTAATCTAGGATACGGAACTCGCCTGTGACGAGTGGTATTATTAATCTGAAAGCAATAGATGAGTTAAGTTCTAATATTACTCTTGTGTACGGTTCGGTCTTTTTCTGTTATAACTACACTAGATTTGTCTTCCTTTACTATTTCCTTTTTGTATCTGTTAGTAAGTTTTGAGCCTAGTCTTTTATTTATTCGCACGTAAATAATGTCACCTGGCAAATATGTTTTCATTGGGGTCCTCTTCCGATTGTGCACTTCTAAGTCCTTTGCTTGGACTGTGCAATTGTACTCGTATACCGATCTGTCCAAAATTTCTAGGAATGTTCTATGGATTCGTTCCGCCTTTAAGCAGCGCGCAATTTCTGAGAGGGTTGAGTGGAACCGTTCCACCTGCCCGTTTACTGTACTTGCGTAAGGAGGTGTCTTGTAGATTTCTATCCCAAGTTGATCCTCCAACATAAAACATAAGGAGGCTGAGTTTAATGCTTTTTCGTTGTCTACTACTATCATTTTTGGTACGCCGAATGCAAAAACTATCTGCCTCAGAGGTTCCCTAATATCTTCCGAAGCTCTGCTTTTTATTACTCTAGCTTGGGCATATTTGGAAAATTTGTCGACTGCAGTAAGAACTAGATTTTTCTCTGTGTTATAAATGTCAATATGCACTATTTCACCGGGATATTTCGGAATGGGAGTTTCAAGCAGCTGTGGCTTATTTGGATGCCGGTCATATTTATTCTCCTTGCAAATTTTGCATTGTCTGACTAGAATTTCTATTTTAGCACTCATTTTTGGAAAGTAAAATTTTTGTAATAGTTGGATTTTATTTTCCTGTGCATTCCTATGGGCGCGTCTGTGTTCTTCTAGCATTTCTATTTCCTGTCGGGCTTCGTCTGTAAGGTCCTCGACTTTGGTTTGGGTAAAACGTATTCTGAATTTAGAAAAATGAAGGGGATATAATCGTTGGATTCTTCCCATGATTGGCTCTGAGGTAAAAAGTCCGTTTATTACTGAGGGATTTAAATAACGTTTAAGAATTGAAATTAGATTTTGTTCATCGTAATCTTGTTGATTAAAATTGTGTCTATGGTATGTGGGGAGGGGTATTTTAAATTGATAACTATTTTCGTCGCCATTTAGGAGCCAAATTTGGTTCTTGAAAGCATTTATAGGTCCTTCTACTGCTAGGATAAGATTGTGCGCCGAACTTTCGTCACTATGTTGCGTTCCTGTCAATGAATTGATTTGTGATACTTGTGGCGGTCTTGAGAGTGCGTCGGCTACAATATTGGTTTTCCCTGGTTTATAGATTAGCTCGTAGTCATACTCTTCTATTCTAGCCTTCCACCTTTTCATCTTACTGTTGTGGTTTCTGTTGCTTAGGGCGAAAGTGAGGTGCTGATGGTCCGTAACGATTTTAACCTTCGCGGAACCATAAAGGTAGTTTCTCAAGGAATTCAGCGCCCATACTATCGCTAGCATTTCTCTTTCGTTCGCTGCGTAATGCTCTTCGGCTTTAGAAAGAGTTCTCGAAATGAAAGTTATTGGCTTGTCGTTTTGCGATAGTACGGCTCCAATTGCGTAATTGGAGGCATCTGTTGTTAGCACAAATTCTTTAGAGTAGTCGGGGTATGCAAGCATTATATCTTTACCAATGAGTGATCGTTTAAGTTTCTCGAAGGAATCTAAGGCGTCTTTGTTCAAGGTTACCATGACTTTCTTTGATTGATTCTTGGACACTCGTCCGCCTTCCCCCCTTAAGAGGACTGTAAGGGGTTTCGCGAGCTTCGCGTAGCCTTTGATGAAGCGGCGATAATACCCTGAAAGTCCTAAAAATGATCGGAGTTCTTTTAGAGTTTTAGGTATTGAAAACTTTGCTATTGCGTCAGTTTTTTGTGGATTTGTTTTGAGGCCTTTTTCGGATATTATAAAACCTAAAAATTCCACTTCTGTTTTTAGGAATTGACATTTGTCACGTTGTACTTTTAGATTTGCTTTTTCTAACGTATCGAAGATTTATGGATGTCATAAAAGTGGGTTTCCTGATCTTTACTAAATATTATGATATCGTCGATGTACACGTAGCATCTCTTTCCTATATGGTTCCTTAAGATGTCGTCAAGAGCTCTTTGAAAAATTGAAGGAGCGTTCTTGAGACCGAAAGGTAGCCGGGTAAATTCGTATTTACCGTGATTTACCGAAAAAGCTGTCTTCTCTATATCCGATTCCCTTAGAGGAATCTGGTGGAAGCCGCTCTTTAAATCGAGTACTGAGAAGTATTTATTTCTTCCTAGGTGTGCTAGTACTCCATTTATTTCGGGTATAGGATATCTGTCCGATACAGTTACTAGGTTCAATTTTCGATAGTCAATTACCATGCGAAATTTCTTCTCTCCTGATGTGTCTGGTTTTTTGGTACTATCCATACAGGTGAATTGTATGGAGACCTTGAAGGTCTTATTATACCATTTTGTAGCAAATCTTTGATTTGTTTCTCTACTTCCACTTTCAGTGACATAGGGTACGGATAAAATTTGGTGTATATTGGTGTGTCCGTGGACGTCCTTATGCTTCCTTGTACTTTCGTAGTGTATGTCAGTCTTTCTTCGGGTTCGGTAAAAAGTTTGGGAAAATTCTTCGCAATTGCGTTAAGTGTGGTCTTCTGTCTGTCATTTAGGTGATCAGTCTGTATGTCTATTGTGTTAATCGATTGTATGGTTTGCTGTTTTATTTTAATCCTGACTCTATCTTGTATTGTCATTTAATTGTATTTTGTGTGGATTACTGCCGAAAGTTGCTTGAGGCTGTCATTGCCTAAGATGCCGTGGAATGACTTTAAGGAGGGTAACAAAAAAAATTTAATTTTTAGATCGGGTATTCCGAATAAACTAACGTTGGTGTGGTGCGTAATTTTTATTTTTCCAGCTATAGTGTTAGCAAAAAAGGGTTGGTCATTTGGGAGAGAATTGGGTACAATAGAGGGTTGCATATAATTGTTGTTTGAGCCCGTATCGATCAATATTTTTAAAATTCCTCCTTCCTTCGTTTTACATTCAAAATATGGAAGTGCGGAGTTTGCTAATCTAAAAAATGGATGTCCGAAAAATCCTCTGCAGCATTGTCGTCTGTACCGTACTGTTCGAGAGTTTATCGCACGTTGTAATTGTCTTGTCCAACTTCGTCGTGTTGTTTGCATATTCCAAATCTTGTTGGTAAGCAACACTGTTGCATTGTTCCGCTTCTATGTTAAAGTTTCGTTGTCTTTTTCCCATATCTTGCTGGGGCGGTGGTGGTCTTTTCCCGTGAAATGCCAGGTTTTGTGGTGGCCTATTAATGTAATTGACCCTTCTCGTCTGCATGCTCTGGTCGATGTCCATTGGTTCAGGTCTTGGCATAGGCTTTGGTGCAAAAGGTCTAGGTGGTGGCGGGTGTCGAGGTTGAGAATTGAAGTTTTGTTGTTGTGGGAAAAAATTCTGGGGTCTTTGCCAGTGCCCTTGTTGTTGAGGTGGGATATAGGAGGGTAGGAGTGTTTGTCTCTGCATTGGTTGATTCCAATGAGCAAGGTGTGGGTAAAACGGTTTCGGTACGGCGTGGAGCTGTGGGGGGAAATTCCTTCGTAGATTTACAGGTGGTTTCCTACTGACGATATTTGCTCGGTAGGTTTGATTCTCCAATTTGAGGCATAATTGCAGAGCCTCTGGAAGGTCTGTTGGTTCTGTTATCCCTAGGAGTCTCGGAAGGTCACCATTGAGACCTCTAACGAAGGTATCCAACGCTTTGTTTCTATACGTGTCTACAAGAAGTTTCCGGGGTTCTGATCCGGCTTCTAAACAAGAAATTTTGTTCAGGATCAGAGAAAGGTTTGAATAAACCTTCTGATAATATTCGTGTATGGTTAGATTTCCCTGAGTCAGTGAGGCCATTTGGTACTCTAAAGTACCTAGATCTCGTTTGTCGCCGTAATGCGTTGTGAGACAACGTGAGATCGCGGTCCAATTTAAGGGTGTGCTGTAGGTTTCCAGCACAATGTCTGCTTGGCCTGTAATTTTGTTTCGTATGGTGTTTAAGATACCAAAGTATTTATGTGAGCCTCGCATTGGCTCGTACAGTTGTAGAACTCTATCTACACTTTTCTTCCAGGATCCGAATTCACCTGGGTCCCCTGCAAATTCTCGCAAAGAACGCACAACATCAGGAATTTTGTCGAGTTCACTGATTCCTTGGGGTCCTATGTTAACAGGTTCGTCTACCTCGATAACGTTCCTAACTGCTAACCTGTCGTCTAATATTCTATTGACCACTTCTATTATTTGCCTAACTATGCTCCTATTTTCTTCATTTTGGAGATTTGCATTCGGAGGGATCTGACCTAGAACCGGTGGTCTTATTAGATTACTTGGATTACTCATCTTCTCAATTGGACGCGATTATTTACGCCTTATAATAACGGAAATGTCAAAATTATTTTTCTCAAATTTGTTCAAATTTATTTTTCCTCAAATTATTTCCGATTATTTTCGGTTTAAGATTTGGATTTAAATTTTGTCTTGATCCAGAATTGAATTTCTTTATCTTATTCCTAATTTTAAAATTATTTTTAGTACACTTTATTTTTGCTGATTAAATATTTTCTATTGTTCTTGGTTTGAACCTTATCTAATTTACAAATTACAACACGCTTTTCGTACCTATGCGAAATTCCGTGTTTCAAAAATTAGTTAAAATATATTGGAATACACAATGGATCACTTCTTATTTAATATCTCTAGTTATTAATTTTATTATTTTAATTGAACTTAATGTACTTAGTTAATACGCTGACTTACAGTAAAAGTAGCATTGAACTACTCTTCCCTCGCTGGCTGCACGGATGAATTCCTTTTTGGTCGGCTAAACCTCCTGCGGCTCCTGCTGCAACACTTCAATGCGAGGTGGTCTCCGGACGGACACTAGAGAGCCTGAGTCTTCTGGGAATCCTGTATGACCAGTCGGAAAATAGGATTGGTGCCGTTGGGAAGTCAATTTTAATTTCTTCCTTTCACAGACACTGTTTTATGATAGCGCGAAACACTGACACTATATTGGGGAATTTTTATATTTTTCCCTTTACACTTTTTCACGACTGGTCCCTGCTCGGGCGCCAGTTTTTAATTCGAAAGTCGAATTTTGTTTTTTAAAAAGGGTCGGAGCTAATGCACCGCTTTATTGGACTCCAGATTAAGACTAAAAGTTTATTTTCACAATTCTATTAATTATAATAAGTTTTACAATCTTAATGCAAGTATTGCATTTTTATTCTTTGGATAAATTTACAATCTTAATGCAAGTATTGCATTTTTTATTCTTTGGAAAAATTTACAATCTTAATGCAAGTATTGCATTTTTTATTCTTTGGAAAGAATTGCCCAATTAGTGCCTGCAGGTCATTGTTCTGTTATTTGCATTTCCGGCACGCTTTAGAAATAAATTGCTTACCTAATGTCTACGACTTGTTTGTGTTATTAAATTAACAATTAAGTAAAAGTAGCAAAAGCAAAGGAAAAAGAGAAAATAAATGTAGCGCGTGTTAACTTATATGCTCACTCAAGTAGGACAGAGCCAGATGTCGAACGTTGCCGAACGCGGTGGCCGATTGTGCTCTTTGTCGTTCGTTCCGCACTCTCGCTTGCAGTTCAAGCACATTAGCTTACATTTGTTGCGTACGGAATAGATTCGTATATTTGATATGTCCATATGATTTGTATGCATCTTTACATATAGATTTGTTCGTTTTGAAAATTGCGCGAAATTGTATATGTATATGCATGTTTATATACAAATTAGTATACAACATATCTTATAAGGTATATGGTAAATATTACCATACATTTTTTCCTTCATATATAATAAAAAAATTAGTAATAATAACATAAAAACAACAGGTATTATTAACAAACTTGGTTTTATTTTAAATTCTTCAAGTGAATCAAATTAATAATAATCAATAAGAAGGCATATGCAAATACAAATACGTGAATTTATATATGTATGTACATATGCGCATATACATACATATATACGCTCACTTAAGTAGGAGAGAGCAAGATGTCGAACGTTGCCGTTCGTTTGCTTTGTTTGCTTTGTCGTTCGTTCCGCGCTTTCGCTTGCAGTTCATTCAATGCAATGAGCAAGGTAACGGCAATGAGCAAGGTAACTACATATGAGCAAGGTAACACTAATGAGCAAGGTAACGGCATATGAGCAAGGTAACACTAATGAGCAAGGTAACGACACATTTTTTCGTGCATGCAGCCTGTTAAATCGAATTATAAGACGTTATCACGTCAAAAAATAATTATTTGGAATGAAAAAATAACAACATACAAAATAATCATAATTACAGAGCGAAGAAATTGTTCTAGAAAAAAAAATTAGTTAATTAAAAAAATAAAATAAATAAAATGTTTTGCCAAAAAAATATAACTCCATATGTGATTATTTAAATGATTAATTTATAATATATTTATTAGATATTTTTCTAACATTACAATAAACTCATAAATTGATTATCAATTATCATAATCTCAAAATAATAATAATTACGGTCTCTGCTTTTGTTTATTCACGCTATTAGATGTTCTTAAAATTGAACATAACATAAACAAACAGTACCCGAATGTCTATATAAACAAACAGTACTCGACTGTCTATATTGGCCTCTGGTCACGGTCAAGCATTGTTTGACAAGAACTTTATATGTGTGCGTGTCGGCTGATTGATGCTAATATCTAAAATTTTTGATTTTCATCATTCAAAAGCCGACAACAAGTATGTGTGACACGACGACACCCGACTGCACTAACACACACAAAGCTCAGTCAAGCATGCTGGACCGTCTCCCGAGGCCATATAAACAAACAGTACCCGAATATCTATATTGGCCTCTGGTGACGCTCCAGCATGCTTGTCCAGCAGGCTTATATGTGTGCGTGGCGGGTGACACTCGTACTTGCTTCGTGTCACACATACTTGTTGTCGGCTTTTGAATGATGAAAATCAAAAATTTTAGATATTAGCGTCAAGCACCCGACACGCACACATATAAGCCTGCTGGACAAGCATGCTGGAGTGTTACCAGAGGCCATATAAACAAACAGTACACAACGGTTTATTTCAAATCATAACCTGTACAAATTTTTCATATTTTCATTCATTCATTTCAAAATTAATCTCATCTGAAAGGTTATGTAGTGATTACTGTCCCATTTTCCCTGGGTTAAAGCAAACACATGAGTCTCAGTGAGATTTTCCACTTTTACTCAAGTTTGCATTTGCAGGGCTTTCGATTCAACACCTTCATTATGAACATTTTTATACATTGTATATCTAATCTTTATCGACACAATTAGACTGTGGCAAACAACCGTTATGTGAATAAAGTTATATTACTCTAGTGCACTAAAGCGCACGGGCTTAAAAAACGTTTATAAGATTTCTCTTAAAACTCATCTATAAATTCTTTCCCCGCAGACAATAAAAATTCTGAATCAACGATTAGCGGATTTGAAGAAAACTCTGCACAAAGAATTCCGCAGCGCAAAATCGTTTGAGGTGGAAAAAGAAGGCAACGGTAGTTACATGGCGGTCAAATCGATGAGTGCAACAAATGCACTTGCAGCCAACAACACCATACTTTTGAGCGAATCGCTAGCATGCGAGCACTGTGGCACTAACACAACCACCGCTTCAACCACAAGCACCTCCGGTACCAGTAGCATAGTTATGGACGAAGTCAATTTTAAATATCTAAAGCACGTAATTGTGAAATTTCTAACCAGCCGTGAGGTTAGTGCAATATTTAATACTGCATTTTTCGTTGATTTTTAAGATGATTTTTTTCCTATACACAGGTAGAAGCACGACACTTGACACGCGCTGTTGCAACTTTATTAAGACTCACCAAAGATGAGGAAAAATTGCTGCAAGACACACTGAATTGGAAAATGAGTTGGTTTGGTTCGAAACCAAATCATGGCAGGGGCCAACATTCGTTCTCTATACCGCCGAGTTAATACTAGAACTGCATTTGCAAATCTTTCATAATACAAATATAAAAAAAAAAACAATGTTGCTAGTTAGACTCACCTAACCGGTCGACCGATAGACTTTTACCATTTCAGCAGCTACGTGTGCGACGCTTTACGTGCGCGGCATTTGTTATAAGAATTATTAACTTCAATTATTTTATATGCCACATATTGGAATATAATTCGACACTACCAGCACCTATTTACCTTACCCGGAATGCGACAAGAAGGAGTGACTGTTAGAAACACATACTATTGGGCTGTTAGATTTATTAAAATTTGCCAAATGTTTTTATATCAATTTTTAGTTAACAATTTTTTCATCTGATTAAATTGAAAATTGTAGTAGTTATTTTTGTTAACACAGTTTTCATGCACTATCCGAAGTTGTACAAGCTTAAATGCAAATCCCTGTGGTATTCTAACTATTTTTTATTTTCCTTAGCCTTTTTACATTTTTACATATTAAGTCTCTTTTAGCTTATCATTCCATTATATAGGTATGAGCATGTTTTTGATACATATTTATTTATATTTGTATATTTTGTAAAATTTGTTAATTTATTTTGTTGGAAAATTTTGTATCTTTAATGGAGTTAAGTATTAAAAACAAAAAATGAGTTCATAAACTGCAACGATTTTTATTTAACGAAAAATTAGTGCTAATATAACAGCAAAAAAAATCCCCTTTACTGCTAACGGGATGCTGCTGAAGTGACAGCACTTAGTTGGATTTAATTTTAGGACGTTCCGGTAACGCAGAACCGGCTGCCGTGTGAAGGAACCAAAATATCAAACTACAATGCCTCTGTGTGAATTGTTAGTCACAAGAACTAAATATTTATTTATTTATCTATTTATTATTAAAGTCAAAAATATAACCATGGGTTAATTTTACAATGATTGACCTTAAGAATAGTTTATATAATAAAATCGTAGATAAAAGGATTAACAGTAAAATCAAAATTAAAATTACAAGTAGTGGTAAAGAAGTTGAAGTTGGAGAAGGTATTAAAAAAGCAAAGTAAGATAAAAATAGTAGTAGTAGGAGTAGAGATTATTAATTGGAGTAGTTTGAAATAATGTGGAACCATTTGAGTACATTCAACAATTTTCGGCAAGGTAGCGAAGCAATTTATGTTTGAAGCACGAACTTTCTCTTATACGTTTAATTTTCGAGGTAAGGTATTCCAAAGACGGGCAGAGAACACAAAATATTGACGTTCAGTCGCCAAACAACCGTATTTCATCGGGACTAAGTTTAACGAACGGCAGGACTTTGAGAACATAAGTGGATCTTTGAGGTATCTGGGTTCCTGAGTGTTTATGATCTTCTGGAGCAAAACTAAACATTTAAGCCTAAGCAAATCGTAAAAAGAAGCTATTTTTTCGCACAAACAGGAATGTGGTCTTAAGGTTTTTTTACAGTAAACCTATTTTGCTATGTTGTTATATTATACAAAACATTAAACTATTTGTGTCCAGACGTTCTCAAGAGAATCCCTAGCGAAAAAAAACTCAGCTACCTCTACGTGTCGTCTTATATTTCCTAAGAGAAAAATCGTGAAAAGGGAAGTGCACAATATATTTGATCGAACCATCCCAACCACGACCTGTTGAGCAGAAGAAAATCAACGCACTTTTTTGTCATAAAATTACATTTATTATTTTCAAACATAACGCAACTTCCTCCAAGTGGAAATACAGCAAACCTGCTCTAAAAAATGATACATACATATATATACATATACATTCATAAGAGCCATTTCAATTTTCTGCAATCCCGTTAAAAACCAAATCTTGTATGGGGTATACGCATTGGTTAATTCATCTGGCCACCACATTGACTGATAACCTGCGAAACGGTGTGGCAAGGTGCTTTGCCTTCGCAGCTGTCATTTTATAGAAAAGAATGAGGTTATGTCAAAACCAGCTGAGATTACATCGTTGCTCGATAAAAATTTAGTGAGGGTCATGTCTTTGGGTTCATTTGGGAAAATTGTGGTTTGTTGGTGAGTAAATTGTAATCATTGAATTAAATTTAAATTATATCTGAAGAACACAACTTCTCTTTTTCATAAAACTGATAGGTCAGTCATTACAGTTGCGGGTGTCGCTGGGTTTGTTCTGTCGAAAAATTCTGTAGATAAGCGGCGTTATAAGGACATGCAAATTCGTGAACGCATGCGAAAAGCAAATATTGGTGAATACGAACCCATCGGTGATAGACGCTTCAGTGGTTAAGCTAAAAAAAAAAACAAAAAGAGAGCTTCTCCAAAAATTTATTTGGCCAACAAGCAAGAGCAATTGGACAAACTACCACACGAAACGTGTAACCTAAAACAAACAATTTTATTGAGACGACTTGTGAACATAAAGCACAACATACAAAATGGCCATGCCACAGATAAGTCAAGCCGACCAAGCTAAACTGCAGCTCATGCAAGAAATGGAAATCGAAATGATGTCTGACTTATATAACCGCATGACAAATGCTTGCCACAAAAAATGCATACCACCACGGTACGGCGAAGCTGAATTGGGTAAGTAACGATCAAGTTATGTTTTTAATTATATCCATGCTAAATGTACACTTAGGCGGCCGCCATAGCCGAATGGGTTGGTGCGCGACTACCATTTGGAATTCACAGAGAGAACGTAGGTTCCAATCTCGGTCACACACCAAAATTAAGAAAAAGTTTTTTCTAATAGCGGTCGCCCCTCGGCAGGCAATGGCAAACCTCCGAGTGTATTTCTGCCATGGAAAAGCTCATCATAAAAATATTTGCCGTTCATAGTCGGCTTGAAACTTTAGGTCCCTCCATTTGTAGAACAGCATCAAGACGCACATCACAAATAGGAGGAGGAGCTCGGCCAAACACCCAAAGAAAGCTGTATACGCCAATTATATATATATAAATATACACTTCTATTAAGTTAGAATTATTTATTGCAAGGAGAGGAGTATTATTTTAAATTTTGCCCAATTAGACCGTTTTTAACCAAGTATAGTTCCAGAACGTCTCGAGAAGCACTACCACACCTAAGCTGGTTTTCATAGTTATATGATATTCTGCTCTTCCATAGGAAAATAAATATTTTTCTTTGTTCTCAATCACATTACGGTGGTCATATGCTAAATCGCGAGGGTAAAAGCATTAATTATTGTCGATGTTATATCCAATTTGATGCTTAGGCATATGGCCATACTACGGATAAACTGATCCACACGACTTTAGCACATACATGGCCGAAACAGCTTGAATTTAAAAATATGCGCTAAACTCTGTCTCTCCAAAAGCATGCGCCAAATGTTAAATGTGTTATACTGTCACAAAAACAACAACACAAACAAATCAGATCCCAACGAAAACCGGAAGATGGAAGATGAACTCCGACTACAGAGAGCACTTCAAATTTTTTTTTGTTACCATTGCTCTGAACTGGTAGCAGTGCTTCGAGAATTGGTCTACGGACTCTTCTGTTTTCTGCCAATCAAATCGATCAGGAGACTCCAATGCACCTTCTCCTGGAATGCAGCGCTATAGCTCGAAGAAAGTTGAGACATCTGGGGCAACTGCAGTCAAAAGAAAGGCACAGGCTCCATCCTAAGTTTAATAAGGGAACTGGGTCTGAATGAGGTACTGTGATGAGTAGAGGGCATAAAAGGCCACGAGGTCGAATTCCCAACCTCTTAAAGAATATTATCTACTTGCAGCACTGAAACGTAGCTAGGAGCAGAGGAAAACAACGAAAACGAACTTTGCTCTGCTACTTGTCTGTTCAAGTTCAAGTTAACGAGTGCAGAGAAATATAAGTCGTTGATGTTGTTACTAAGAAGTACATAGATAATTGAAACAATGCGTGAAATAGTACTCAATTTGATGCCATTGTGGTAACCATCCTAAAAATGATCTGCCTCATATCCTAGAGCCACTCCTACACGTGAAAGAATTAAAGGAACAACATGAAGCCTATGCTAAGGACCAGCCTGCTGTATAACATAGCTCTGAGCGACATTCATTCGATAATCCGATCTGTAATAATCTCATGCTCTGAGAGAGCCCATCATAATCCAATTTCGAGCTTCCCAAAACGGAAAACGAAGACGAAGAAACAAGTTTCTGTATTTCAAAAGCTTCCACACACCAGTGGGAGTATCTCTGATTTAGCTTAGGAAGCTGATGATGGCCTGTAGTGTCAGAAAAAAGCATTTTCGAAGATATTTTTGATATGTTTGAGACCATATACTGGGGCACTTAAGCTCTCTATTGCTGTGCTTTACGAAAGGAATCACCGCAGTACTCAAATTGACAACTAATCATATCAGGCCGGTCGCATTTTAAGAGTCCTTAAACGACAATCATCGAGAGCCAATCGGAGCATTCCTAAACTCCCAAATCATGAGTGCCGATATTGGAGATAAAATGTCACCTACAGGCGAAGAGCTCAAGTTAGACCGAAAACAATTAACTTACCCAAATTAATCAAGTCCTTAAACTTAGGATAAAGACCCTTTTTGCCACCGAGCATCACTCTTATAACGAGTTCAATCGCAAGCATCCTTCCATCATTCACGGATTTTGTGAGGATATACCGAAATCAGGCGCCATGTGACTTACGAGTACAGTGAGATTAAGGTAGCCTTAGGCATTATTTCCACCAGCAAACAGTAAATAAAAATGATTTACTTTCATTGGATACCGAAAAATTAAGAAAAAAGGTAAAAAATATGCCTGATTCGATTAGTCCAAAAATTGTTGGATCAATTTAGACGAAATGTTTTGAAAAATCATAACAGACAACAAATTATGGATTTATGCGCATTACATATGTACCTAGACTTACAAGGAAATTAATGGCTCTATAATAATAATTTTTGCGACCTAAAACTTTATGCCGCCTTCGAACGGCAGATGGTTTTTATGAGGGGTTTTTTCATGGCAGAAATACACTCCGAGACTTGCCATCGCCTGCCGAGGAGTGACCACTATTGGAAAACAACTTTTTTATATTTTTTATTCTATTTCTTTTTTTTCACACTCCAACCCAGTCGTTTACGTCGACCACTTTTTTTCACCTTTAGGTACTAAATATATTCACTTTCTTAAAAAACATATCGTTGGTACAATATAGAAAGACTTTAACTCATATTTTTACCAACTCGAATTTTTAACGGATTTTGATGTATGACCTCTAAATACACCTTCACTAAAAAAATATTGATTTAAACGGAAACTAACGACAATACGAGGGGGATTCAATAAGTACCCGTGTTAGAAATGAAAACACCACTTAAAAAATATATATATTTTTTCAATATAGTCCCACTTCTCCCAACGCTCCGGCCATTTTTTTAACTCCTCCAAAAAATAGGATTTGTGGATCCTCGTTTAAACTAAATTTTTTTTCTCGCGGGCCATTTCTTCATGTTAGGGAACAAGAAAAAGTCGCAGGGCGCCAGTTCGGGTGAATACTGGGGTGCGGCAGCAATTCATAAAGAAATGCATGCAGTTTGGCGGCGACAACTCCGGATGAATGTGCTGTTGCGTTATCGTGGTGGCACAGCGTCTTCTTTTTCGCCAAATGCGGCCGTGTCTCCTTTAATTTTTTGTGAAATTGGTCCAATAACTCACTAGTCCAGTGATCATTCTTCCTTTTTCTAAAAAATCCATGGAGATGACGCCGTTCGCATCCCAAAAAATCTTGGCCATGACCTTTCCAGCCGATGGGACTATCTTCGCCTTCTTTGGAGCAGATTCACCGGGAAAAATCCATTGTTTTGATTGTTGCTTAGTTTCTGGTGTGACAACTCGACTCGACTCGGTAACAACTCAACGCAAAAATTCCTTCGGATCTCGCTTAAATTGCTCCAAACACTGCTTTGAAGTTAACAGCCGCATCCGCTTGTTGGTCACCGAGAACAATCGCGCCACAATTTTTTCATCGCCAACTTTTAATGTAAAATATTAATTGCCGTTCGTCGGCACACCTATGGCCTCTGTTACTTCACACACTTTCGTTCGTCGATCAGCGAGAATCGTGTCGTGGACTTTTTGAATGATTTCGTCGGTAGCCACGTCTGCCGGGCGTCCTGGTCGCTCCTCATCTAAAACGGATGTTCGCCCACGTTTAAATTCGTTGAACCAATATCTAACCGTGGTCATAGATGGCGAAGCATCCCCATAGACACCATCCAACTTTACTTTTATCTCCTCGCATTTTTTTCCATCCAAAAACAAAAAGCGAATTACCGAACGGTACTGATCTTTTTCCATCTTAGCGAAAATTGAGAAACACGTCTTACTCGAATAGCTGCCAAATCCAAACTAACCTATCAATCAGTCTGAAATTTGTTTCACCGTCGTTTGATAGATGGCAGCACACGATGCTAATACCAACTTCCCTCAGGAAGGCCCTCTGTCATCAAACACGGGTACTTATTGAAACGCCCACGTACAAGTATTTAAAAGCGCCCAACTAAACTTATCCCTGCTCTGGTTAAATTTGTACTCAGCTTTTTCGTTCTGTAAAGTAAAAAAAATATATTTCTATATTAACACTAACCGTACCGGTGTATCACGTATTCTTCTATTCTTACCGCAACCGGTCATTTGACCGGTTATGAAATAATTGTTTTTCAAAACAAATTTTTAATTTTTTCTAATATAATACATAATTAATATTTTGAAATAACAATAAAATAATAAATCATACATTTAAATTTTTTTGTATTATATAATACAAGGAAACACATATTGGTTAGTGTTAAGGTGGCAATATTTTCAAACGCTTGCCAAATTTTTTTTTTTTAATAAGGACACAAAATTGCTTTAGCACTTTTTCACATTTTGATATTTTTTTTAACCATTTAAATCCAGCGCCCCTAAAATAGCATACAGTGAAACCGCTCTTGAACGCACACTCACAGTGCGTCCGTCCAAGAGAGGTGTCCACTCAAAAGAGCGTAACTTCTTCCGATCCGATATAGAAAAAAATGCCCGCTCAAGGGTGGTGTCCGGCTAATAGAGTCCGTTAGGAGAGGTTACACTGTGTTTTATTGAACATTCAGTCATTTTTCTATACAGATTTTTTCATGGCTTTTATTTTTCCCTTGCAGGTAAAGGCGAAATGGTTTGCATTGACCGCTGCGTGGCCAAATACCTGGATATTCATGAGAAAATTGGCAAAAAACTAACCGCCATGTCCATACAGGATGAGGAGCTAATGAAAAAGATGTCTGGTTAATCCACAAAAAGACCCACAATAACTCAGGCTACACAACCAATTCATAAGAAATAAATAAATATTTTTAAATAAGCTAGTTTTAAGCTTGCTCCTTTCACATGCCGACTACATTTATCATTTTTCCGATTTCCGATTTTCTTTTGTTAGCGTTTTCATTAGAATAGTTTTTGCCTGGGGCAGTTTTGTCAGAACCCGTTGCAACGTTTTGCTGTGCAAAGTGAGAATATGTGAATATATTATAAATGTTGTAAATGCATTTCATACGAGTACTAACCGTACTCTTCTTACTAGTTCAATAAAAAACCATTTTTGTTTTTTTAAAATAAAATAAAACCTCACTTTTTGTATAATTTCATAAAATTGGAAGTTATCACATAATTTCAATACCAACATTAAGTTTGAATAAATATATGTATGTATGTATGTGTATAAGCGCAGAACAAGATGAACCCGCGACAGTCGGTTTATGTTACCGGAAGAATGGCCCGGATTTATAACTGGCCACGGACTGTCACTCCAGCAACATTCCCCAAAAACCTTAATGGGAAATGTTTAACCTGTTGCAACAACAACAACGAAATCTTAGCTTAAGTCAGGAGCGAATCGATTCAATTGAAGTTTGTTATGTAACGTGAAAGTTCAGGTATAAGCACGGAAATATCCTGCAAAAACGGAAAATTAAAAAGTTAATTCATTTACAAATTAGTTTCCACTTATTTCACAAATTTACCTCTAAGTCATTTTCAGGTCCACTCTCATCTGTTGTGTCTAAATCACTAGTCTCTATACTATTCTCCCAATCGGAGTTTGCATCACCCTCGTCATCCTCATCGTCCTCACTCTGCTCGTTGCCGCGCATTGCCAAACGTTGCTGCTCCGCTCCGTCCAGCCGTTCTTCGCACTGCACATGCAAATGTTCCTGTAAAAAGAAATTAAAATAAACAATTTTTAACTTAAACCATTTTCCATTTGTAGTCTTCCCTGCTAAAACTCACCCTCAATTGTCGACGTGCCTCTTCCTCATCGCAAATTGGATTCTCACTGAGATTGAGCAAGCGCACAAAACGTGTGCTGAAGAGATCTTCCGTCGCCGGCATTGTCTCTATGCGATTATTATTCAGAAATACGTATTGCAGCTTACGCATATGTCGCAGACAAGCGGGTACGCTGGTGAGGTGATTATTTTTGAAATTCAAATGTACCAATTTGACGAGTGTGTCCATTGTGGTGGGTACATTAGTCAATTCATTCGATTCAAATGTCAGCCAACGTAGATTCGTTAGCTGGCCCATACTGTCTGGTAAGTGTTTCAGTTTATTGCCACGTGCTCCCATCGTCTCCAGGCGGTAGCAGTTGCCGATCTCTTCGGGAATTTCCAGAAGGCCCGTATTATTGCACCAAAATGTTTCCAATTGTGTAAGATGACCAATTTCTGGTGGCAGTTTAGCTATTTGATTACAACTAAGATTAAGTATACGCAGGTTTGTCAACTGGCAAATAATCATGGGAAAAGCATCGAGTCGATTATAGTCCAAAGTTAATACCTGCAGGCGTGACAAATTGGCAATAATGGGTGGCAACTGTAAGAGAGGAGAAGAAAAAAGATAAATATTAGGGATAATTAAAAATAAAGTAATTCAATAAAGTACAGTAAATAATTCTATATGTAGTAGAACGGCATGGGTTTCATTAGAGCCATAAGCAGAGCCAAGTTCAATCTTAAGGCTGAAGAATATCCCCCTATGGCGAACTCTACTTAAGTTATGCGCAATTTCTGGGATGGATATAGCCATCTTGTTACATTTCGGACCTTGAGACACAGATGGGGTGGATCGAGAGTTGTTTCACACCTAGTGACTTGCGATTAATGACGGCAAAAGCCTGTTGTTGTCGTAGCAGCATAAACATTCCCCATACTTACGGGGAATGCTGCTGGAGTGACAGTCCTTGGCCGGATATAAATCCGGGTCGTTTCGGTAACGTAGAACCGACTATCGTGGAAACGGTAAAAGCCTCTACAGGAGCGGTTAGTAATTGCATAGAAATTGAAAAAAAAAAAAAAATTTTTCTGTATATTCCATTATTTATGGTATCGAGATTTCATTTATGTAGCTCCCTCTGTTAGCTTCGCAGTAGCGCAACCTGTTAACCCAGTTTTTCAATGCCATTGTGGCGCTTTCTGGTTTTAGCTCACGAATGATTTGTTCGATAATTGTAATAAGTGCCTGAATCGTTAATGGATTATTCGTATAAAATCAGTTCCCCATGACACCCCACAAAAAAGTTGAACGGCAGCAAATCACAGCTCCGAGGAGGCCATTTGACATAGCCGAGACAGCTGATAGCAGGATTGTGGCATGCGTTGTGTGGCACGGCGCGCCATCCTGCAACTGTCTTAAATTTTCGGCTACAAAAAATCGTTTGTAGTGCCTCTGTAGCGCTCACCATTGGCCGAAATGGAGTTTTCTACAACATTTTTCAAGGAAAATGGGTCAATGATGACACCGAACCAAACTGTCTGAGGATGCATTGGTTTTGTAATGAACACGGGCATGTTTTCCTATCTCCTGATGCTGCAGTTTTGAATAGACGCCGAGTTGAACACACGTTTCGTCAATATTTTGTATATGAATTAACGTCTTAATGTCGATTTTTTGGCTTGGCTAAAATGTTATATTTCGAACAAGTTAATATTTGTTGAAATCGAAAATTGCAAGTCGTTTTCTTTTACAGCGTCTTTAGGTGTTCCACAAGGTAGTAATCATTTCCAATTTTATTCATTCTTTATATTAATGATATTGGTTGTTATTTCAAAAATTCGAAATTTCTACTTTATGGAGATAATTTGAAGTTCTTTCTTAATATAACCTGTCAGACCGATATTCATCTCTTGCAACAGGGCTTGAATAATCTTGTCGATTGGAGTCGCAGGAATAAACTATCGTTGAGTATTAACAAATGGACTCATATATTTATTTCTAGATCTTTTGAGGTTCGATAATCGTGTTATATTGTCTCTAATCCCGAAGTTATTTCAGTAAGCAATTTGATTGATCTTGGAGTTGTGCTGAATAAACGTCTTACGTTCAAAACTCATGTATGTTATGTCCTTCCAAAGGTTCACAGTTAACTAGAATTTTTGAACCGCTACTGAAAGGATTTCAAAGATCCGCATACCAGAAAGTCTCTCTAC
Organism: Anastrepha obliqua; assembly: GCF_027943255.1. Classification (NCBI taxonomy): domain Eukaryota; kingdom Metazoa; phylum Arthropoda; class Insecta; order Diptera; family Tephritidae; genus Anastrepha; species Anastrepha obliqua. Next base: position 86,463,259 of record NC_072895.1, on the reverse strand, counting down.
AACTCTTTAATTCGTTCAAAATCCCTCTATTATGCGGAATCCGACCTATAATTGCCATGCTACTAGAATAGCAAGTATGCAAGGGAGAAGAGCCACTTCCCTCTTCCCGTACGCTGTATGTTAATTAGTTTAAAGACATTTGAAAACAGAAGAATAATCCAGTCTCTTAAGTTTGTTTAATACGTAATCAGTGGTCCCATTGACTGTTCTAAACATCTCGAGCTGATCAGTTTTAATATACCCAGCAAACCTCTTCGTGTTCAAAATCCATTTTATTTCCATGTGCTAACAGCCATTTAACTTTCTCATGCTCTATCGGCGCTCTGTACTGTTAGTTTCTATAGCTCTTTAATGGGAGATGTTATCAGTGAATGTTAATGAAATTCTCTGATGTTATTAGAATTTACATTTTATTACATTTACATTTTACTGTAAGACATACCAGTCATGTCCTAGACTAAATGAAACGAAATAGAACTGAAATACATATATAAGTACTTTTAAGTCTTACGTTTGAGTATAAGCTTCACTTTGTACATCTGGTTTGTAAGATTTAATAAAATGAAATGAAGATGAAATGAAATTCATGAACTAAACTTAATAATCAAAGGGTGCAACCCTTTTTCATAGCCGGCCTTTGAAACATAAATATTACTTTTTAGTTAAACTTTTATTATTTTTATATAGAGCTGAAATTCTACGCACTGAAGAATGTAATATTTCATTTCAATAAATTTTAAAATTATTTAAGTATGTTATTATAGTTTCGAGTAAAATAATCTTGGGAAATTGCACAAGTGATTAAGCGAACAATTGATTACTCAACTTAGTCAAATAATCTCGTAAAATATTTGTATTATGTAATAAGTCATAGACAAATTTGAATGCCAAATTCTTTAAGCACATGCCACTATTATTCCTCTGTAAATATTTTTAATTGTCTAAAAATATTACTTATCAAGATAATGTCCCAATAAGGCCCGCAAATGAGTGTATGGGGATTTTCAATATGGACAAACGAATTTTGTATTTAAATTAAACTTAAATAATTCAAACATTAAGCTGAAATTTAAGGGTTACATACATCCAAAATTTTCAAAAAATCGATTTTTTTTCGATATTGCGAAAGTATAGTATCTTACGAATATACGGTGAAGTTTTCGTGCGGAAATTCCCCATATTATAGCTTCTACAGCCCATTAACTAGGTAGAGAGCGGTCCGCGCGCTTCTCTACCTCAAATTTTAAACTCGTTTTTCTCGAAACTGCTTTTTCCGGCACGGTCTGCATGATAACTCATAGAGTTTTGAAATTTTTTTGATGCGATTTTTTTTAATATTCGAAAGTGTGTTCTCTAATTTTTGTAAAGAAAAATTAAAATAAATCTTTTTATAAAGTGTAAGTACTAATAAACAATGTATAAAATTGGTTTATATTTATTTCTATTGTTATCTCTTCTAAAAACAGTTTTTTTAGCTCATTTTTGGCGCTGCTGGACGTATGTAACCCCTTAATTCAGGTGTAGCACACATGCCAAATTGAAGTATGGAATTCGATATCGGCGGGAAACAGCAAACCCCCGAGTGTATTTCTGCCACGAAAGAGCCTTTCATAAAAACTATCTGCTGTTTGGAGGTAGCATAAAACTGGAACATTTCTGGAGCAACATCAAGACGCACATCACAAATAGGAACAGAAGCCCAGCCAAATACCCAACAAGTCCTTACATACATATATCAGGTCAGTCCATAACTTCGTGCGTATTTTACCCATAATTTCACTTTTGTACGATTTTTGCATACAAAAAATTATCAGCGGAATATAACGGAACTATTTATATTTTCTCTGATATATTGTGCATTCAACAAGTGGTTTTAATCGCACGTGTTGTTAAAAAATAAAATGGAGTCTTCGAACGCGTGTAAGAGGCATATTTTGTATTTTTTTATAAAAGTGGTAAAAATGCAACAACTGCTGCTGCAGAAATAAACACTGTTCATGGAGAGGATACCGTGAGTGTAAAGACTGCGCAAAAGTAGTTTTCAAAATTCCGAAGTGGTTACTGCGACGTGGAGGATGCCCCGCGCGCTGGTCGTCCTGAAGTCTTTAACTTCGACGCCTTGCGCGAACTCGTGGAAGCTGAGCCAAATTTGACAGTCGATATGATAAATCAGAGGTTAAATTCATCGCATGGAACAGTTCACAGGCACCTGGTTCAGTTGGGAAAGGTTTCAAAGCTGGAAAAATGGATTCCGCATAGAATTTCCGTCGCCAACCTTCAGCAGAGAGTGAATGTGTGTTCTCAGCTGCTGCAACGGCTTGAAAAGGAAAGTTTTTTGAGCCGTTTCATTACTGGTGATGAAAAATAGGTCGTTTACATTAATTATGTTCGCAATTGCCAATGGTTAGATAAAAATGAAACACCAGAACCGACCCCTAGAGATGGCCTTCACCCCAAGAAGCTTCTCCTGTATATTTGGTGGGATATGGCCGGTATTGTTTATTATGAACTTCTGGAACCAAACCAGACGATAACTGCTGATTATTATTCCCGTCAGCTATCAAACCTGAATGAGGCACTTAAAAAAAATCGACCGTCTTTAGTGAATAGACGCAAAGTTTTGTTTCACTACGACAACACAAGACCTCATACCGCAAGGCAAACACTAGGCAAGCTGAACGAGCTCGGATGGGAGCTAATGTCGCATCCACCATACTCTCCGGATATTGCACCTTGTGATTATCACCTTTTCCGTGGACTTCAATCCCATATGAGTAACAAGAACTACTCGTCAAAAGAAGCTATAAAAAGGGATATCGAAGCGTATTTTGGCTCCAAGGACAAACAATTTTTTGAACAGGGAATTAAAAATTTGCCTAAACGTTGGGAAGACATTGTAAATAATGAAGGAAAATATATTATTGATTAATAAATACTTTAAAAATCTTTTTTTATTAATTTTAAAACCACCTTTAAAAAACGCACGAACTTATGGACTGACCTGATATAAGTTGTATCTAATTTGATTCGCTCTGTACTTTCACCACTAGACTTTTGCAGCGTTCGATTCTTTGGCTCTATCTACTGCAAAATTGGATATTAGTAGTGATTATTGGCTTGTGCAGGGCAACGATCCGAAATATTCCACGTAATAATTGAAGAAAGGTTGATATATCACGTCAAAAAGTACGTGAGTGCAGATCTTATTCCCATCGAGCACCTGGAGACCAAGTTACGTGAGCGCCATTTAAATAGTAAAAATGAGGTTAAGGTAGCTCTTCAGGATATATGGGAAAATATACCACTCGAAAAACAAGCGCTACAAAACCCTTAGTACATTCTATGACAAGAAGACTGCCAGCCAAGAGTAGCGACACAAAGTATTCACTAATTATTGTATTATTTTCAATGAATAGATATTGAGCGTGTTTTTTTGTCCTCGAAAAGGAGCTGTTTTTGTATAAATGTATATACATACAGACTATTTATTTCTTTTAACTTTTTAGTTTTGGGTAATAAAATGAATTTTTGCAAATTGTTTCTACTTACTTTCAACTTTAATTTCTAAATAGTTTTAGAGATTTGGTTCTGTTTTTTTTTTTTCTTTGGGTTGGTTAAGTACATAATTATCGTTATCAAATGGCATGCAAATAAGCATTTAGTTATCATGTATGTATGCATAACACGTGGGCTGAAAAGTCCCGCGTCTAACAATGGTAATGATTGTACGGGTTAGGCTAAGGCCTCAGATTGATCTATTGTGCGCTCCTAATTACTTCATTATAATTATTTAGTATACCGAAGAATCGAACTAGCTCCTAGGGGGAAGCAATTTTTTTTTTTTTTTTTTTTTTGTTTAGGAGGTTTAAATTAAAATGTCAGAAACATCATCAAAGGTGCCGTCGCACCAGTGGTATGTGGGGCATGCTCCCACTAACACTATAACATTCCTCCTCCTCGGCTGATTTCCACCCTGGGACTGCTGTAAACATTTCATCAAGGTGGAGCCGCGTAGGGGGAAGCAATTGTAGGTATTCCTCCTATAGTAGGTACGAGCCCAGGATTATGTGTCTCCTGTGTCCTAATGTCTCACAGTTGGTGATTAAGTGTTCCATAGACTCCTCTTCATCACAGCAGAACCTGCATGATCCTATTATGTTAAAGTGTTTATTACAGGCAAAGTGACCTGTAAGTGCTCCACTGAGTAATCTGAGGCCCTTTTTATCTAGGGTTAGAGCAGATTTTGCTTTGTTGGCATTGAAGTTCAAAAACTTTTTCGAGTGATTAAGGTCACTTGTGCCGTTTCAGTGCTCCCTGATTTTAGTTTGGATCCATTTTTTGGTTTCCTGTTTTATATTATTTTTGTTAAAGCCGAAAAATTTGGTTGGTCCAATAAATAGCCCTTCTTCCCTTTTTTGGCGTCTAATAAAGAACACAGTTTCTTTTTTGGTATTCAAAATTAGCTTTATTTATCAACGTAATTTCCATCAAGGTTAACGCAATCATTCAAACATTTTAATACCACTGTTGTAGAACGATTTGTCTTTAGCCTCAAAATAGGCCTCAATTTCAGCGATAACCTCTTCATTCGAGCAACATTTTTTACCGGCGAGCATTTTTTAGGTCTTTTAACAGTCACTGCGAGCCAAATCTAGCGAACGCGGAGGATGTGGGAGCAATTCGAAGTTCAATTCATGTAATTAGTTTTGTCATTGTTTTGATTGACTTGTGCCACGATGCGTTGTCTTGATGAAACAAAACATTGAGCAAACGCGGCACTCACTGCACTCACTTTGAACAGAGCCTTTTCATAGTCAAATGCTCACGCAATACAAAGCCAATGCGTTTTTTGATATCTTTACGATGTCAGCTAACTCACGCAACTTCACTTTTCGTTCATTCAAAACGATTTTGTGGATTTATTTGATGTTTTCTGGTGTTACGGCTTCATTTGGACGTCCACTGCGCTGTGCATCATCGGTGTCTCTACGACCACGTTTGAAGTAAACCATCGTTTTATTGTTGTTTCTGATGGAGCGGAGTTCCCAGAATACTTTTCAAGCCATTGCTTCGCTTGAACGGTATTTTTGCCCATTAAGAAACAAAGAAAAATTAAAACACGAAACTCTTTTTTATCCAAATTAACAGAATAGCGTCACTCTTAGCACAATAACTCACTAACTAATGAATAGAATATCGTAAAATTTTAAAAGCTGTCTTTTTAAGATTAGTAATGACTGAAAAAGAGGTGAATGGAATAAAACTATGTGTTAGGCTCCGGACTTTTCAGCCCATGTGTTATGTATCAAGAGGATTTATGTTTGCACTTAATAATCAATTCATCTCACTTTCAATTTTTTTTATTCGAAAAGCATATCAGCGTTTTCCATTAATCACAAACTGTTTTTTAGTCAAGGGCAATGCAAAAAGTGAAATTTTCGTGTGGTGTTTGAAAGGAATGGGAGTCTAAGGATAGACTTAGTTTCTACTCCACTTTGTGATGTGCGTCGTGATGTTATCCCACAAATAGAGGAACCTTCACTTTTTTTGCCGTCTTAAATGGCAAATAGCTTTTATGAGAATTTTTTCACTCCAGCAACGCATTTCCTATTGCTCGCACTAGGATAGATCACTGAGGACAGAATGGTAATTGGCTGTCATATTATTACAAGGTGGCGCAAAATTATTCACCCAATCGGAAGTTGTGTATTTTTTGCAAATGGCGTCGTGCGTCAATCATATTTAGCAGTTGTGAACTAGACAGCTACAGTATACAAACAGACAAGTATTAGATCGCGTAAAGGTCGAAATAAAGATTTCCATCGCTCAAAAACATTTTGGGTCAACATTCGGCACGTGTTTAGCGCGTACTAGCGCTTTGTCACTGCATTCCTCCTAAGCGGCTGTACGAATTTTGATGAAATTTTGCGAGTGGGTTTGGGTTGATACATGGATGGTTTAGATTTATATTTGAACCCGGCAGGTGGCGTTCAAATTTTAAATCTAGGTATTTCTATGATTCTATTCATGTTTGGAATATGTTTTAGCAATAGAAATGGAAGCAGTCTTGGAAGAAAATTTGCCGTCAGGTGGCGCTGGAGTCGAGTTATAACTAAAATGCGTATTTATGGGCCTATTTTACTCATATTTGGAATACGTATTGCCAGGGCCGTGGAGAGAGTATTCGGGCCCCGGGGGGAACTTGAGATGGGGGCCCGCAAATTTTTTTTATTTATCAAAATGCGTATTATGTTATAGTGATATAACATTTAAACATTGAAAAACTCATTGATAAAATTTTTGATAGAATTAATTATGAAATATTGATTAAAATGAATTTTAGAAAACTCTTCAGCAGATCTGAAATAAAAAACGCAGCTGAAAAAAGTTAAAATTTTTTATTCATTTTGTGAGCCTTACAAATATTTGAAAATGACTGCCACGATGCTTAGAATTTTGCTTTTCTTGCTTTAGCTGAGGCAAAAGCTCTTGTAATATCATCGAAGTCGAGTATCCTTGCTAACTCAGAGTCCAAATACAAAGTTGCCAATCCTGTTACTCGACTCTGAGTTGAACAAGAACGATGGTAGTCTTTGATCCTTGATAAAGCGCTGAACGATCTTTCGGCGACGGCAACCAATACTGGCAGGGTGCAGAATATTCGCAAAGCAATGCAGATGTTCGGGAACAGAGTATCCAAGTTTTTAGCTGTGATGGCATTCAACAAGTCGAACGGAGGTATACAACATTCCGAATTTCCAGTAAAATTCGCCTTGTGACACCAAAAAAAATTTGTAACGGAACTCTGGTAGAAGTTTTATTTACTATATTTTTTTAAGCAGGAAATTTCTTGGAATTACCCTCGAATCCGGGCCCCTCTGAAAACTCCGGGCCCGGGGGAAAAAATACCCGATTGGACCCCCCTCTCGTCGGGCCTGCGTATTGCTAATATTAATAGAAATAATTTAGTTCAAACTTTAATTGCTAGGTGGCGCTGGAGTCGAATCATAAATAAAATGCGTATTTAAATCTCTAAAGGTATTTCTCTTAAAACTATATAACTGACCTTTCATAACGTTCATAAATGACTTTTAAATTCATAGTCAACATAGTGCAACATAGAAAGCTTTGGTTTTAATTTTGTTTTTGTTTTTTTGCAATACTTGGGTGTGCATCGAAACAGGCGCAATTCGCTTGGCTTTTTTTTAACTTGATCACTCGTGTTTTCGCGTTGGAAAATCGTCAAGTTTGTTCATCTATAGACCTCAGGGATTAACGAAAAAAAATGCTCATCAACTTGCATTGATATAAAAACCAAACATACTTTCTTTCAGTGTTAAGATTTAATGACTTAGTCACATATGTAATAGAATTTAAATTATAAAAAAACTCAAATATAAAAACACATCGTCTACCGATTGTTTATAACAATTTCAAATATGTATAAAAACTACTTTTAGTGAACCAGTTAATAAAAGGCGAGCCAACGTTTCGGTAAGACAGCGTCTGCCGGGTCTGCTAGTAAACAATAAATACCGTCAAGTTTGCGTGCTAAATATTGGTCATTTTACTAATTTTTCTTTTATTTGAAAACAAGTGTACTGTATCGAAAAATAACACCCGTTAGCTTGAACGACGGCTAATTCCCATGAATGGTGTGATGTGGGTATTTCTTAATAAATGAGACACGACTGTGATATTTTTAGAAAAATGAGTAAAAATTCGAAAGTTGTAACAACTGGCTGACTGAAATTTTTCAAACAAAAATGGGGTTTTCCGCTGTATAATGGGCCTTAGTGTTAAGGGAGTAATTCTTTACAAGTAAACTGGCATTAAAAGTTACCCAAAACAACCGAAAGAGAGTGTTCGGATTAAAAAATAGACAATTTTCAATGAAAATCCTGTTACGGAATAATAAATTTGCTATAATTAGCTGATCTGCAAGCAAAAAATTGCTAAATGTAATATATCGTTTATCTGTAATGGCTTCGGATATTTGTACTAATTAATAAACGAGAATTGTCATCGAATACCGTTCATTTTTAATTACCCATTAATTATTTATTCTTTTGTGTTTTCTATAACTCCCTTAAGAGAAGCTCTCTTACAGTTCGTATCATTGTGCATACACACCATACATAGGCATATATGCATGTATGTATGTATGATTTCCTATTTCCGTTCAAATTCCATTTCACTACTGTAAGCAGCTGACCGTGACCTTCTCAACAAAATGGCAGCGAAGTGGTAGCCAAATGCAGCCAATATTTCTTTATATGCGTATACACACTCACAGCCTACCCTGTGTGAAAATTTGTAGTAGCTTAAACCTCTTTTATACTTAAACAAATTGGGGAGAAAAAAGGTTTCAGTTCAGTCCAAGGCGCATTTATTAAAGGTGGTGGCACTAGACCAACGACAATGTTTAGTACGCTTGATTGTCATGGCAAAGTATTGGAAAAGTTGAAAACAAAAAATGAATTCGCCCTGCTTTATTCTGTGCTGACAGCCACATGGATATGGAAAGAAAAAAAAACAAATCAGCTGCTTTACCAACACCACCTCTAATAGATTCGCCTTGTTTCAGTCTACAAATCTGAATAACGCAATATTTAGAAGAAAATTTTTCTGGTTAAAAAGTTAAAGTGAAAATTACTCTTTGAATATTGATTATTTGTTAATTTGTTATTTTTTGGGGCCAGCGATCGTAGAAATGCGCATATCTCTCATTTATATTGACCAAAGAAAAATATCACTGTTGTGATAACTATTAAGAAATAATATTAAAGTAAGCCTTTAGCCGGATATAAGCCAGAATCGTTGCGGTAGCACAGAATTGACTATCCCATGAAGACCAAAGATCTGTCATTGGTTGTGGTGACTACAAAAATATAGAGATTTCTCTGCAGATTTGTAGAGTGCGTCTTAAATTATTCATATAAAATGTAGATATCTGTAAATTTTAACCGCTGGCCCATTTATTTCCGACTATTTCTATACCAAAAATACATTCGCTTATTTACAATTCACTGCCAAGAAGTGAAAGTTATTAAAAAAATTAATTATTGTCACTTACGACCTTGAACGAATAGCCGTTATAACAAATTGAACTGAGAGAACAAGTTATCACAGGCCTTTGGAATTACAGAAAATGTGATCAATTGACACCTCTTTACCTCTTGAGAACATAATATTTATATAATATAAATGGTGGAACAAATATTTTTCCACTTTTTGGCTATTCGTCTCCTCCGTCTAATGGGAATATTCAGAGTTTCGAATAGTTCGAATTTTTTTAGTAAAATGATGATTAACATAATCGGATGTTAGGGAGTTCCAACAGTATGGCAGCTTAAGGTTGAAGGTATAAAAAGAAAGAAAAACTTTTAAGGAACTAACTGGGTGAAATGACTATTAGTTAGGATGCAATGAACATATGGAAAGAATATTAGTCTGGCAAAAAATATTAGTCTGGTTAAAAAATATTGCTCACCCAATTTAGAAAAGTTAACTGTCCCAACTTTGTCACGTAACTCTATCACAATATTTAAGTTGAGGAAAACACTCTAGTTGGTTTATTTTCAGTTGCACCAAAGCTTAAGCATTCTGGCACTAGGTGTCCGATATTGTTCATGTCCGATAGAGTTCCTTGAAGTAGACATCGGACTTACGTTGTTCAGACTAACAAATATGTACCTAACATGCCCACAAACAAGTACACTCGTAGATAATAAAAATATTATTTTAATATTTTCAATAGAAAAATAATTTTCTAAAGTGCGGGATAGCCGAGGCGATTTGGGCGAGACTTTCACTTGGTTAGCCGGTGTTCGAAGCCCAACTGGCTTGCATGAAACAGCAAATGGCAAACACGTTTTTCCTAATTGCGGTCGCCTCCGAGTGTATTTCCGCTTTGAAAAAGCATCTCAAAACATAATTTACGGCACCGAGGCGGTATAGAACAGTGTAACAACATCAAGATGTCGGAAATTAACGGGGAAGCTGGCCCAATCACTTACGAAACGATATATGCGCCAATAACACTGTTCGGAGGTGAAAATGGATGGTGGAGGTGTGAATGGATGAAACCAGAAAAAGTGAACATCGCGTAAGTTGGATATGACTTTATAAATTGTTTCATGTATTGCACCCAATTAGTTATTTCAATAGATAATCTTGTGCGTGATAGAGCTTGTTTTCAAATAAGAAATATTTTTCAGATTTTTGAGAAAAAAACCGACAGTTAATTAATTAATAAAAAAACGAAATTTTGAAAAAAATCCTTCGATTAGGCACGAGTTTTCTATGTTTTTCGAGAGCAGTATACATTTTATTGAAATCTACCAAGCCGTTTTTAAGTTACAGTGATCACCAATTCAAAAAACATAGTTTTGAGAAAAACGCATTTAAAGTTGCTATCGATTACCGAGTTACCTGTTGAATAATACGAAGTATTTGTCGGATTCCCTTCAAATTTTCACACAATATTTTTAAGATATAATATTATTATATAAAGGGTGTTTTATTTAGAGGTTAGGTTTTCAAGTTGGCACTACTTTTTTCGTAGATGGTCTTTTTGACAGCTGTCACTTGATTTATGCTCAGTTTGGTTTGCCATTTCATAATGAATAGACTTACACCTAAACAACGTTTGCAAATCGTGCAAATTTATTACGAAAATAATGGTTCGGTTCGCGCGACGCATCGAAGAAAATTTTGTTCAGCGATGAAGCTCACTTTTGGTTGAATGGGTATGTCAATAAGCAAAATAGTCGCATTTGGAGTGAACATAATCCACAAGCCATTGCTGAGACGCCGTTACATCCTCAAAAAGTCACTGTTTGGTGTGCTCTATGGGCAGAGGGAATCATTGGTCCATATTTCTTTAAAAATGAAGCCGGCCATAATGTTACATTCAATGGAGAGCGCTATAGAGCCATGATTAATGACTTTTTCGTGCCTGAATTGGACGATGTTGATGTGGACGACCTTTGGTTCCAACAAGACGGCGCTACATGCCATACAGCCAACGCAACAATCGATTTATTGAAGGAAACTTTTGGTGAGCGCATTATCTCGCGCCGTGGACCTGTGGCGTGGCCTCCAAGATCGTGCGATATAACACCGCTGGACTATTTCTTGTGGGGCTATGTGAAGTCGCTTGTCTACGCAGATAAGCCCGAAACGATTGACGCCTTGGAAGAGAATATTCGGCGCGTTATTGCTGACATATGGCCTCAATTGCAGCAAAAAGTGGTCGAAAATTGGGCCTCTCGGCTGGAATTTATTCCAGCCAGCCGCGGCGGCCACTTGCCCGAAATCATTTTTAAAACATAATGGCAAACCCTTATCTTTATAATAAAGCTAAATTCTTGGCCATAACATTAAATTATATACGTTTTATTTCATCTTGAAAACCTAACCTCTAAAAAAACACCCTTTACTTCAAGAAAATGAAAAATAAATACAATTTTTTTAAAACTCTGACTACCCCTAACCTAATAAACAAATTTCATTCATTAGTCATGTGGAGGGAATTCACAACACCGTCAATGGAAAAAATGTTAAAAAATCGACGAAAATTTTCATTCACTTCAACTTTGTTATACATACTACTAAAATTTGGTGGGCATAAAACTGAGACACAATTTTTTTTTTTTTTTTTTTTTTTCTTAAAAAGTTGTATACTTTGATTAGTGTGATATTTGAATATAGAAAAACGGTTTATGTATAAAAAATAATTAAAATTAAGAAAAAGAAGAAAAGTATTCGAAACTGGTCAAAAATTAATGAACAAATTATTTGAATGAATAAATATTTATTTGACTTACAAAAAATGTATTTAATACATTCTTTTATACTTAAATACATTTTTCCACACAAGTGCTCGCATAACGTCAGAACCCGTTCGAATTCCCCACTGGGAACAGATAGACATGCATATGTACATATAATTCATAAACACACAAAGACACACAAAGACGCTTGCATTTTGGCTGACCTTCACGTTTTCCTATTGTAGCAGTACGCATACGTACCTTGGTCAAATGATTGTGATTCAGGAAGAGTTTCAGCAGAATGGGACACTTTTCCACCAAATCAGGTACATCAGGCATCTCGAAACGCGACAAATTCAACGTAAACGATTTATTGTCAATTGCGTCCTCGCATATGGCCAAGACGTGATTGTGACGGAAAAACTGATATATCATATTCATGTTGATTACTAATACAATTGGAAACAAACGCGATATGCACAATATAAAATCACCAACAAAATTTCGTATGCTTTTCACGTGGATTTCGATTATGTAAATTAGTGGCAACTTTTATTTTAGCGTTTGTTTTTGGCTTTTTTTAAATAAATTTATTTTGTTTTGCTTCGGCTGTTCACTTTCTATGTAGACAATTTTGACGCACTAAAACTTCTTGTTTTCTTTTTGTTTTTGCATACGGATTACGTTCGAAAAATATTCAAATCGCACACGTCTACTTTTTGATGATTTTCATTAATTTTTATTAAAATGTCTCACGACATTCACAGCACACAGTTGTGTAAAAAATACTATGAAAGGAATTCGTATTTTGGATAGGTACGAGTAGATTGCAGGGGCTCGTATTTTTAGCCAACAACGAACTTTGCCGGGTGAAAGCAGTGCAACGGACGACGAAGTAGCTGGTCGATGAAGCACTGACTATGCGAGCATACTAACAACAATTATGCACCGAAATTGGCAAACGAGTATTCAAATATGTATATATCTATGCATGTATGCATGTATATATGATTTTATGTATGCAGCTACGTTTGTGCCTGCATTATTCTCTTGAGATTGTCGCTTTGCTTTTAATGGCCTACATTTTTACTGTAAATACAAAGCTTTCGGGTTTCCACTACAATTTCCATTCGATTCTTTCCACATGCTTTAATTTTACTTAGCAAACACTTAAATTAAATAAATATATGTAGTATGTAATATCAGAGCGTTTAACACACGCGTTCGTTTCAACTGATTACACAGGTGTGGTAGCAAGTATGAAATTTCATGGCCCACGTAGGCAGCACAACACAACTCGGTGTTGTGTTCACGTTGCTGCAGCGCCATACGATAGAAATCACATCGACGAGCTACAGTTGCGATAACGAAATGGTGTACTAGCATGTACGAGAACTCATTTTGTGCATTCTAAGAGTATAAATAAGTGCCCTACTAACTCGTAACGCATTGTTGTCGCTAGAGTTAGAGTTGCGTGTTATCTTGCGGTTAACATTAAACAATTGGCAGTCTGTTGAATCACATAGTACATATGTACATGCCGAGAGATTCTAAATACCGCATGCCTACTCATTTTAGTAACTGAAATTTCGTAGTTTATACTCATAGTGCTCTGGATTCTATAAATTTGTTCATATAACGGTTATTTGTAACATACTATGTAATAGGAACTGAGATAGTTGTAGAAAGTGGGTGAATCAACACAAAGAGACTTCGGTATAACAGCTGAATTGTTTTTGTTTTTTTTTTTTTGTGTGCTCCGTTTCTTTGTAGTTGGCTTGTTCGCTTGTTTACATTCTCATTGAAATTTTGACATTCAAATCACCAAATTCCAAAAGCAAAATGCAAGTAAATGTTGAGGTAGTTCTAATGAAGTCACCTTCTATGAATTCCTCTTGTGTAGACATTTAGGTACATATTTATGTGCATACCTAAGTGCTCTAAAACATACGAGGAATGGATTTAGCAATGATTGTGTGTCAATCTTTGTTTAGGGACAGTGAAACTTTGTCGTGACGTAAATGTAGATGAGATGTGTGAGGGAATTAAAAGTACGTTCTCATATGCAGTAATTAGCAATAAATCCACAAAATTAATCTAACCGTGCACATATGGCAGATTACCTGCAAAATTGACAATCAGCTGGCAATACTGTTTCTTCATAGAAATTGGTTGGTGGTAATTTAATTGCACAATTAGTTGCTAGTGATAAACAGTTGGAGGAAATCCGTAAACGACGTTTATTGAGGTTTCCAAAAATGATGGCAGCAATACACATTCGAAATTCGATATTACATTTTACAATAAGTAATAAGAAGACAAGCAGCTAGTGTGCTCTTTTTTTTAAGTTAGTGTAACATTTTATATTATTCTAATAAATAATAATAAGAAGAAGAAGACAACGCGTTTATGGACACATGCTTTTTTCTGTTATATGAATGCATGGCTAATAATACCTAACAAAAATGTTATTAGAATTATGTCTACAATCCTGTTTTTACTTTGACGTTTCTCTTTACATTCATAAAAATAATTGTATTTAACACAGAAACCACAGACTTGTATGTAAAAAAGTATGATAATAATCTAGGATTATATTATAATCACAGATTTCGGGAGAGAAATTTGTATGGCTAATCTCGCTTTTTAATTACGGATTGGGAGTTAAGCACGAAAGAGTAGATAATCTACTTATATGTGTACGTATAATAAGAACAGACTGTTGAAATAAGAAAGTTTTGTGCAAAAATTAAAAGTTAGGTTATGTTCACTAAAAAAGAGAACTAGCAGAAAAACATGATTATAAACAAAAGAATGCAATTAAACTATACAACTACGTAGACTCAACATCTGTTTCCTTGCAAATTTACTGCGCGTCAAGTATAGGAGCAGCGAAATGTGCAACCTTTTATAGTTTCCCAACCTTGATATTATTTAATCTTTGAAGTTGTACGGCATACTCATAATCCAACTGACCCTTTTCTGTTTTTCTATGAAATAAAAACAGATTACTCACTGAAAACTATTTCATTTAATTAATTTAAAAAAAATGAAAAAGAACAATTCATGACAAATCAGCTGTAGAAAACACAACTATTAAATAACAAAGTTGTTAAAAATGCTTTAAGTTTTAATAAAACAAAATATCAATACATTAATTTTGAATATTTAATGGTTAATAAAATGTTAATTCATTAATTTTGAAAAAATAATGTTAATGCAATTTTTTATTAAACTATTCAAAATTAATTTTAATTGTAAAAAATTCAAATTTATAATTGTTTTGCTCATTTGCAATATTTTTTTTCAAAAATGAATGCATACATTTTTTACATTAACATTAACAGAATTTTCACAACTCTGTTACATACATACATACATATCCATACGTCTCAAAGAGAGCGCAGAGAATCACCTTGGGTAGATTAGGTTGTGGTAATAGTTACCTTACAAGACGTGAGATAGGCGTTATTACTCTGGCATAATTACATACCGCTTATTTACTTCAATAATGTCATAACCTAAAAAAAACCTTGTCTAGTTAAGTATGCAGAAAAGACCACAAACTTTTCTCAAGGCTCTTTTGAATTTAAGCTCTCAAGCTATATTAAAAAACGTGTTGTTTACCTCTCTCTCGTTTTCTCTCTAGCTCTAGTACGCTCTTAACTCAAGTGCAAGTACACGTGAGCAACGGTATATGCATCACAATTCCTGCCAGTTGTATGTACATATTGTAACTTTGGAAGCTCATAATCTACACGATCATATATGTACCTATTTAAAGGGTGGTCCATATGCACACAAGTTTATGTTTCCTGCTCGAAATATTATTAGTTAGTGGTCTGCCGGTACTGGAGCTCGGTGGCATTGGGACAGTAACTTCAGATGCTTTACAACATTAAATATTATATAATGGAACTCTTTGCAGTACTTGAAGTAACAGGCTGGATAATTGGCGAAAAGTGATGAAAACATAAAATCAGGGTCTGCAGTGGTAGCCAAGCTGCTTTAAAAGTATTATAAGCCGCTGGCACCTCTTCGAAAACAGTTCAGGAATGTAAATTTAGGCTGAACTGCGTTGCAAGGTGAAATGAGCTTAAACTTCTGGGGTTGAGGAAACATTGTGTTGCTCAAGGCAACGAACTGACTGATGAATCGGCGAACTTATGCATGCAGCTACGTTTTTACCTGCATTATTCTCTTGAGACTGTCATTTTTCTTTTCATGGCCTTAATTTGTACGATAAAAATAATTGGACCAGATCCAATTTTAGGCCCAAACATAGCAGGAGTAGTTGGATATTTCAAGGTTTTCATTAACAAAGCACATGCGAGTACTGACACCTGCAAAACAACCAAGTGTTTTCTGAATGGCCTGAAAGGGCGATCGCTAAAGCCCTTCTTAGACAGAGAAATGAGCTACGAGCCCTATTATCACTAATTATGGGACACAATTCTTGGAACAACATATGGTCATCATAAGCATCATCGATGATCCACTTTGCACATCTTGTTTGAAGGATGAGGATAATAATTTTGTATTTGTAGTGTGCGCAATAGACGACACTTCGACCTATAAGATCTACAGGCAGACAATCAACGACATTCATCGGGAGACTCTTACCACCTTCTTAAGCTCCCGACCTTCTAATGCCGTCATCGGAGTCTAACCACCCCCATTGCAGACGAAAAGCTCCAATTTCCCCGAGAGTCCCGCGTAACCATGGCACAATTACGTTCTAGATACTGTAGCAGGTTAAACTCCTACCTATCCAGAATCGACCACGACATACCAGACATATCGCACTTGTTACGTTAAAGCGTAACAACTCAAAATCTGAACATTTTCAGTAGAGACGAAAAACTGTTTCCGTAAATATTAATAATATAGGTATTACAAGGGAAAAATATGTAATTGCACGAAAATATCATTAAAAACAATATAACGGTTGTTTCATTCTTATTTGTTTAGTAGTTGCGCTAAAATAACAAATTTTTGAGTGGTTACTCTTTTGCTTTTCTTTTTGAGTTGTTACGCTTTAACGTAACAAGTGCGATATGTCCGGCATGTGAAGACACCTCGCACGACACTAACCACCTTTTCACATGCCCCATCAAACCCACTCATTTAACACCCCCCTCCCTCTGGAACCAAACTGTCGAGACAGCAAATTTCCTGGGCTAACCGTTAGATGAGCTAGACGAAGCCGACCGGTGATTACACTACACTGGCATTCCCATGGCAGCCGGGTCTTACAATTCCCTGGTATGTCACTATGCCCTGGCACCTATATCAAATGAGTGCGGAATATTTCCCCGAGATCTCGGATGGCGGTGGCAAGATGTCCGGCATTTGCGAGCAATGTCGAAATTAGTGACAACCCCACCAAGAGAGTTAATCGTTGCTTGGCTATCGTAATTTGATTCTTAATTTTATATTATTTTATTATTGTATTTGGACCACCCTTTACAGGCCTGCGCTACTATCTCGTGCACGTAGACACGCTTTCTGTTGTTTTCATATACACTCCGCTTTTTGTTGATCTGCTGTATTCGCTTATCACAAACAGGCCCCGACTCTATTGGCCAAAACACGCACACAAATACTCAGCCGCTGACAGCAACATCTGGTATCAACAACATGCACTCAACATCGCACTCGGCTTGTGTATGATGTATGCATGATGTATGTATGTATGTATGTATGTATGTATGTATGGTATGTTTATGGTACAGCGGAAATCGTATGCTGCCAAGCACTTTCAATATTAATGAGTTTGTCATTACGTTCGATATTATAGAAAAGGCTGTTAAAAAGGTGTTCATTTAGGGTTCATTACCGCCATTGACATGAGTGTTAAAAAACTTTCCGATTCCAAACTGATTTTTGTATATATACTGAAAAATTCACTCCCTGTCAATATTGAAGTAGCGCCTGTTACTGAAACCAGGTTTTATGTTACGAGTTCCAAATTTCTTCCGGTTTCAATAGTCATTATCAGTTTCATTGGCACCTTAACTTCATTACGAACATTTTTGTTGATTCCTTGATAGAAAAAGATATTTTGTTACACCCGATCAGTTTTTGTTGTTCTTGTAGCTCCGTAAAAAATGTCTCTTTTTTTCTGAAATGTCGTTGAAGAGAGAATTCTTAGCCGAATATAAATCCGGATCGCGCCTGCAACGTATAACCGACTGTCATAAAATCGTAACTGATGCTTTCCATTTCAATTCAACCGGGCTATTCGGGTCATGTTCTTCGATTTCGATGAAACTTAAATATGTTGCTCTCTGGTCAAAATAATGAGACACGTATTTTTTTGTTCGCCCGAAAACATTTTTTTTCAAGAGTTATCGGCAATTTTGTTTTTCGGCTCAAACTCGATTTTTTTTTAATAATATATGAAATTTTTTTTTTAAATGGTATTGTTGCACAGATATGGTGCATCAAGGATGAGCCTCAAATAGAGAGAGGAGATATACTGTACAATATGATTCCAATTGTTAAGGGGTGTGTACACCACTCTTTCTTAGCCTGGAAAAGAGAAATATGACAAGAACTTGAAAGTCAACGGACCGTTGAACCTTCAAATATTATCGGCATCACATTCGAAAGTTTTCTCTCCATCTCGCCACACAACACAGCAATAGGAAACAAACTCTATAGCCAAAGCTCTCATCGACAAAGCCATGGGCCGGTCTGTAGTAAACTACACCACTCCAGTGGAAACCGTAGATACCAGCGACGCGCAGTTACGAAAACTGTTCTCTGTAATGCCACTAAGTATATATTAATGTCCTCGGACAAAACTTTCACTGCGGGGCGTAAATATACCCCATCAAAGAGCAAACCCTACTTCCGTCTGAACGGTTTTTGGAGATCGATGAATGTAACTACCATTCGGTTGGGCCCGGGCTCGAAACCCACTATAAGCATGATACATGGAATGAAAGAAACAATTTTTTCTAATAGCAGTCACCCCTCAGAAGGCAATGGCAAACCTCCGAGTGTATGTATTTCTGCCATGAAAAAGTTTCTTAAAAAAAACTATCTGTCTTTCGGAGTCGACATAAAGTTGTAGGTCCCTCCATATGTGGAACAACATCAAAACGCACACACCATACGTCAGAGAAGGAGCTCAGTCAAATAATTATATACATATAAATATGTGTATATCGCATATTGGACCATTCCAACTGACTGGCAAATCAATACTTCCGCAAAGCACCTCAACTGGCGGTAAATATTCATGAGTAGCTTCAAAACCTGCGGAACTGGGATGCCTACATGACAGAATTGACGGATGCAACAATATACACCCAGCCAAAATCTGGCTCGTTTAGTGGAATAGGAGTAGATAGACCCCAAATTTGCAAACATCTACGCAGCATACGAAAACGGGCATACTCATAGCTCGCATAGAAACGTTTTGGGCTCACCCAAAGAGCCCGGCTCACATTCAAAGTAGAGGAACCAAATGGGGGAAGACGAATAGGCAGCCAGTTGAAAATAAATGTGTTGCTGGGCTTACCTAGGTTTCAGTGGTGAGACCAAATCTAATTGGATGGTAATCTTGGTGCAATGCTCACCTTAGACGAATGTACTTCTAGTTCAAGAATGATAGATACCAGGTTTGCTCGTTAGATATGGTGGAAAAAATGTGAGGGGAACTGTGGACTCTACGTCATTCGTTTTGTGCTTCACAACATTTAGCTTTAGCTTAGTGAAGCACAAAACGAATGACGTCGGCATATCTGTCAAATTCGCTCAGAGCCGAATAACGGTGTGCTAGGTTGTATACCTCTAAAAATCCGACTCTGGGTTCTGAGATTTTGTGTTCGACCACTAATACGGAAATAAAACGCTAAGACTACTAGAAAAATATTGAAATTATTAAATATAAATTAGGGTGCAAAGACCTTGAAAATTGAACTTGCACATAACTTTAAATAGCACTCGCATGCACATACAAACATTTGCTTATTATATTTATAGAAAACGCGAATGCTAATAAGTAACCGCATGTGCATGGGTGTACATACGCGTGCAAATAATTTTAGAAATAAATAGCACATATGTATATTAAATTAACTATTTCCCATGTTATCAGTAGAATAGTCGAGATGTGCGGCTATTAGGCATGGATTTAATTTAAAGGTAGCTGGACACAATTTTAGCTTAATTTCTATACAGTGGGCACACAATTTATTCGTACACCCTACGTAGAACGTAATAAACTTTAGTTTTACGCAAAATATTTGCTGTGACAAAATATTTCTTTTGGGTCACTGTAAGAATGTTACATTCCTGATGAATTGCCACAAACAGAACTCCCATTATTTCAACTCACACTGAGGGGTTCCATGTAAAGCAGGCAGGGTTTGTACACTTTCAGGTCATGAAAGTAGCAACAAAAATCGTTTGTGTTTTTACTAATATTGCTGAAAATGGAATAAGATTGGTTTTTCTTAGCTTTTCTCGCCGATTCAGTTTCAGTTGCGCGTAATATCTCGATTGAAAGTGACAAAATGGAACGAAGTACGGAATTACCATTAGAAATCTGTAAAATTGAATTAAATTGTGCTTTGAAAACAATTATCTGCATGAAATTGATAAAAAATTGTCAAATCGCGTTATACGGTGCAAAGTGTTATTGCTAATTACGTTATTACTGTTAAATTGGAAGCTAATCACCACCAAGCCGGAAGGCGAAAAATAAAAAAAAAGTAAGCCCACAACAAGTTCGTTTGCCTGCATAATACTGGTTATCATATATACTAAGAGTGCCATGAGTACAACCTCTGGTGATGCCCTAAATGCTATGCTTGATTTGCTCCCCCTGGATCTTAAGATACAACAGGAAGCAATAAAAGCAATGTGTAGACTCCATAAATATGGTTTCTGGCACGAAGATGGAACTTCGGGACACAGAGAAATCTTTAAGTTGCTGTCGGAGCAGTATCCACTGTTTTTGGCACCTAAAGATGACCTGATACCCACAGTTTCATTTGGAAGGAAATTTGATGTCAGATTTCCATTGCGTGAGCAATGGAGCAATCCAGAATGCATGCAGGGAGGGACTGAAATAGGGTCTGGAGCCGGATGGTACTTAAACGATAGTAATAAGTATCACTATGCTATGGGGGGAATGGCAACTGTTTTCCAAACAGAAGTTTTTGCCATCCTAAAAGTAGCCGAATGGATAATCGAGAGGAGATGGAGCGGGAAACAGATTGGAGTCTTCAGTGACAGTCAGGCTGCATTGAAGGCCCTGGAGAACGCGAAGCAAACCTCAAAGATTGTTCAAGAATGTAAGAAGAAGCTTAATTCTGTCGCAAGACAAAACAGGCTTGTACTTATATGGATTCCGGGACACTCTGGTGTTCAAGGAAACGAAATTGCCGACGAATTGGCCAACCGTGGATCAGCGGTGCCCCCACAGAGGCCAGAGCCAATAATCGGAATCAGTCCCGCAGGAACCAAGAATTGGATCAACGATTATGTAGGCAATCTACATAAAGAGCGATGGTCCGGCTAGAACGCTGCAGAACTGCAAAGTGTTTTGTGACAAGTCCGAACAGAAAACTGTGAAACTTTCTACTAAAACTTAGAAGGAAAGATATTCGGTTGATGGTCGGCATCATTACAGGACACAACCCATGGGGTCCGCATATGGCCACCATTGGAATCATCGAGGACCCGGTATGCCTGTCATGCTTGGAGGAGGCGGATAGCACTGAGCACTTTCTCTGTGAGTGTCCTGCCTTTGCTAGAGCGCGACTACGAGTATTGGGTTCCGATGTCATGAGAATGAGTAACATTCGTTCTCTAAAACTGGAGGATATTTACAGATTTGCCAAAGAATCTGGAAAATTCTCACAGGACTAACTATCTCTATCTCTGTCTCTATTCTTTCTTATCTCTTTCTCTGATACTTTTCTCCCTCCCTCCTTGACTATCTACCCCCTTTCCAGAGCTTTAAATACAATGGGCTTTTTAGCCTGAGTGTTTTACGAGCCACCAAATCTCCTGGTGCTCCTTGGCTCAAACTTTTCAAATGCATTCAATTCAAGAGTGGCACGCCACAAACCCTACGTTTCAGATGTTAACAGAAAGAAGAGATTGAAGTTCGCCAAACACTGTATAAATGAGCCAGATTCTTTTTTGGAAAACGTCATATTCAGTGATGCGTCGAAATTTAATGTTTCCGGATCAGATAGCCCTCAAAAAGTTTGGTGAAAAGAAAATACAGAAGAGAA
Organism: Anastrepha obliqua; assembly: GCF_027943255.1. Taxonomy (NCBI): domain Eukaryota; kingdom Metazoa; phylum Arthropoda; class Insecta; order Diptera; family Tephritidae; genus Anastrepha; species Anastrepha obliqua. The sequence continues at coordinate 86,441,223 of NC_072895.1, read as the reverse complement.
TGAAAAAAATCGAATACTAATGTTAAGCATTGAGGAGGAAATGCAGTGGTTTGGGGGGTGCATAGTTGGAAATGGGTAGGAAAAATGATTTTTATTGATGATAACAAACATCTGTATGTATTTAAACATTTTGAAGAATAATTTGTTTCAACAAGACAATGACCCAAAACGCTCATCTTATCTCGTGCAAGAATGGCTTATTTAGCCGCTTAAAACTCCACCTCCATCACCGGATCTGAACTCAATTGAGCATGTCTGGGAGCTCTTAGAAAGGAGAATCAGAAAACATAAAATAACGTCAAAGGCGTCATTAAAGAGTGCGAGAAAAATGCAGCTAATGAAACCAAGGTATTGGTGAAAAGTATGCACTGACGTTTGGAAGCAGTTATTAAAGTTAAATGCAGGCGGCCGAAAAAAGTCCTGAATTTTTTAATAAAATATTCTTTATACCTACATATGTCTATGTACGAACAATATTTTTGCATAAAATTGTGCTTCATTTTGTTAATGCCTTAAGTTCTCTAATTCCAGAAATGAATTTGGAAGTTTTTGTTTCTTAAATATTGAACAAATTCGTTATTTTTTTAAGAATATATCCAAATTTTGTTCTTTTGTGTAAATCGTAGTATCAGATGCATCTGTTTATAAACTGTGAGTGTACGAATAAATTGTGTGACCACTGTATGTATAGAGTAATTTGCAACGTGTTTCAAATAAAAGGTATGTTCGTGAGGCAAATAATTTGTATCAATTGTTATAAATTATCACATTTTGGTGTTCATGCACCCAAAAACCTGCAAAGTAGGGGAAAGTGAGAGAGCGAATGACGTTTCATTTTGAGGGGAAATTGAGATTTTTCATGGATACATTTTTATTTGTAAGAATTTGCAAGTGAGAAAAACAGCTGATCGCAAAGTAAAAATAAACTTAAATTAAAATTTACGAAATGAAAAAGTTCAAAGTTTAAATAAAAATGGTGATTACGAGTAAAAAGGAGAATATAAGGCGATATATTTTAGATAAAACTTATAAAGTGTATATTAATGGCCAATGATATAGAGGGGTGTACTTCTGAACGTCGTTGCTGCAGTTGCCTAACTACAAATCGAAAGAATTGAAAGTTACTTCTGTGTTTAATGCTTCTACTTCTTGGAAGCACGGAAAATATGAAGAAAGCTGTGATTGTCATAATACAATTGCTAATGGAATGTTCTTCATCTGACAGCGATAATGAAATGAAATAAATTATTGGGCACAAAATAAAATCTTGTGTTGTTAAGCACGTTATTTTGCATTTCATTTGCTTTATTTTTTTTTAATTTAATATGAGGTACAACAACTGAAAAATTTTAAATTTTTGCGATTTTTCACGCCCACAATTTAAGGGGCTGGGGTATTCAGAATTTTCAAAAAATTGAATTTTTTGTTTTTTGCAATTTTTTAAAGTATAATATCTTAAAAATATTGTGTGAAAATTTTAAGTGAAACTGACAAATACATTTCGAGTTATAAAACATTTAACAAAAGACGCTCCGGTTCGACAGCAAAACTTTAAATGCGTTTTTCTCAAAACTATGTTTTTTGAACTGGTGATCACTGTAACTTAAAAGCCGCTTGGTAGATTTCAATCAAATTTATACTGCTTTTGAAAATTTCGATTTTTTTTAACAATTAATAGTCGTTTTTTTTTCTCGCAAATCTGAAAAATATTTTCTGAGGCCGCCATATGGTTAACTTTGAAAAAAAGTTCGATCAGGCACAAGATTATATATTAATAAAACTGATTTCTCTTGTCCGATTGATGTTAGATGAATCCCCAAGGACTTGCCATGATCACGGTAAGGGGCTTTTGGCGAAACGGGCTCCACACAAACAGCGATAACTCGTACAATTATTAATTTTTTGACGTGATAACGCCGTATAATTCGATTCAATGGTCGTTATCTTGCTCATTCGTCGTTACCTTGCATGAACTGCAAGCGAGAACGCGGAACGAACGACAAAGAGCACAATCGGCCCCCGCGTTCGGCAACGTTCGACATCTGGCGCTCTCCTACTTGAGTGAGCATACATAAATATGTATGTATATGCGCATATGTATCTATGTATATAAATTCACATATTTGTATTTGCATATGCCTTCTTCCTGTGTGCATGGTAATGAACCATTTCTCTGTTGAGAATAGGACGATGAGAGGAAAAGTAGGAAATATGAAAGGGAGTGTTTCGAGTGTAAAGTGTCTTGAAGTCAAATCGTTGATGTTGCCTCTTAGTGTTGTTGACTTATTAACGTCTGATGCACAATCGAAATTGAACATAGCTTTCATGAATTTGATAAATGTTTCGTCATTTTTCACGTGTGTGTAAATGTAACTTGACCTATTCTATTGCGATTCCATTTACCTCCTCCTCTATATCCATACAAAATATCTATCAAACAAATAAAATTAAAATTTTGTTTTGAAAATTGCAACCATTACATCAATATTTTCTTATGACGTTGTCACGTTAAACTATCGTCATTAAACCAACTTTACAGACAACCTCTTTTTTTTGAAATTTTGCTAAAGTCAAATCGAAACATGATGTATTAATGCTATGTTTTTATTTTTGTAAAATAAAGCAACTGACTGGCAAAAAAAAAAATTATTGAAAATCATAATTTTTTCGGGCCTCTGACTACCCCTAACCCCTTAATCAGCTATTCGTAAAACTTGCAAATTGTTACTAGTTTTGCGTTTATGTACTCTTCTTGATATTTTTCTCTTTGAGAACGAATCCTTACAAATTATTTTACTGGCAAGTAAAATGACACGACCTCTATATAAAACATACATTATAAATGAGTGAACTAAACGGAATTTGAATTGATGAACTATTGGCCTGCCTTGGCATACCCAGCTTTGATAAGCAAATGCCGAATCTGCCGGGGCCCCGAGTACTGGACTGGAAAATAATCGCTGGTACATTGACGCTGTAGATTAGACGAGAAGTAATAAGCATGCGAGCGCAACATTTACGATTTGTATTCACGTTAAAGCTTTTATTTTATTGTAGGTATTGTATTTTATAAATATTTTTATTTATATTAACGAATATTACAAGAGACTTGAAATTTGATTTATTACAAAAATACTATTGTATGCATATACGCAAGTATTGGCATATTTTCTTCTTTAATGCTTCCAATATTTTCTACACTCATCACTGTTGTATCCACTTGCTACAAAAATGATTAAAAAAGCTTTTTGAAATTCACTTTAAAAGATGTAAAGCTGTAGTGTTCAATCAGACGCATTAACAGATAATTGTTGATTAAGAAGAATAAAACACCTTGCGCGCCGATCCAATAAAATGTGTTCCACGTTTTAAATTCCAACAGATATGCTGGCAAGAGCCATAGGCCTTGTGCCAACAACCAGACACCGAAGTAGATAACTGCACGAGTCACAGAAATCGATTGTAGATTATTGAGGCAAAGCGGTAGCAGTGCCAGATACCAGACAAAATATTGGGATGTCACCACCGAATTAAACGTGACGATCACAAACGCCAACGCAAACACACAGAAGGTCAAAGTCTGTCGAAATTGGCCAAAGCTGAAGCTCAAATAGAGCAGTAAGAAGAGTTGTGGCGCCAATATGAGCAACTTCTCACCAAGTGATGTGTCTGTCGTATTACCGCTTAGATATTGCACCGGAAAGTATAGCGAAAAATTATGTCGCATATCGCGCCGCACAAAATGATACAAATACGCTTCGTATATGTACTGCCAACCGTAGAGGAAGTAGAAGAAACCGGTAACTGCAAAGAGTGCAACACACGTGCCCACCACTAGCAATATCTGTCTGTATGAGGGAAACAAAAGTTGACGTAGTAGATCGCGTGCACAGCGGGTGAGACTCGTTGACAAGCAGAGATAGTAGGCGAGACTGAAGAGTAGCGGATAGAGGCGCAGATGTATGGCAAAGCCGTGCGCTAAGCCCGCCGCGAAGATTAGCCAATTGGCACCACGTTCCGTATCCTCCGATTTAACTAATAAATACACAGCGAGTATGACAAAGAAGCTTGAGAAGCTGTCGCCGTTACCCCGTGTCGATATGATTGCTGTTAGTGGATTGTAAAGCCAAAAGCAAGCGGATGCGCGTGCGATATTCTCCGGTCGATTGCGTGCATCGGTTTCACTGTAGTGCTGTGCAGATCTTATTTTCCCAAATTTACTCAGCAATGCATGCACGGCTTTGCGGCATTGCACCTGGAGCTGCAGGCGCACGAGCAGATAAATGAGTATAGCCACAAATATATCGAATACTGCGTAGATGACTTTACCAATGGCTGGGTGCAGTAGTACATTTGGTATTTGCATGTACGCCAAAACGGGACTGTAGCGGTAAGTGTGCCGATTAAAAGGTGTGCCACCGTGGAGCACGTGCCGCGCAGCATCTGTGACCACTTTATAATCTACGTCGGTATAAGGCACCTCGGAGTGCGCATCGTGCCAGTGGCCATAGGCGATAAGCAGCAAGCGCAGTGCAATGGATATAAGCAGGTGTGTGCGAAAGCTGATTTCTAGTAACAGTAGGAGACAGCGACGTAAAAGCGGCGTAGGTGGTTGGACTATGCTTTTTGATGCAGTGTTAGACATGGACATATTAAAGCGACTTTGATAAATTTTAGTATTATTAAGAGTGATGCCAATATTGATTATTTGGTTGATTCAAGTATATATGTAATTAAGTTGTATATTTACTTCAGCCAAGTAATTTGCAGGCTTTCCTGTTAATTGGTAAGCGGCATATATACTAATACACAGATATGCGATTTTAACTTTCTTTAATTAACCCATTCAACTCTCTTCTTTAATCATCATATAGATTATCATTAGCCATTATATGTAGGTATTATGAAAATTTTCCATTTATATCAATCTATCGGTTTACAATTTAGTTTTCATTTCTTTGGCTGCCTTCTGTAAACATTCACTGAACTGTTGAAATTCCTTATCGCAAGTATGATGCTGCACATTTAAATCTCGTGTTACACATGCGGCATAGACTGATGCTTTATCAGCGCATTTTCCCAGTAGCACGGGATAGTTGCGTAGTCTCTGCTTGGCTTTACGCACTGATTCCATTCCTCTAATGATAACGCACTGTCGACGTTGTTTGTTCGTTGATTATTATTGATGTAATTGAGTGCCTTTCTGTTTATTACTTAACGTTTGTAACCCGGCGGTGCTCCACCGCGCGGCATTGGGACGGGTTCCGCAATGAAGGCGTCGTACAAAGGCTTTGAAAATAGTACTAGCAATGAGGTGGTGATAAAGGTTATTTGAAATAGTCGTGGATTACGCTGTATCCAACTGCGTTTGGGCAGCACTGCTGTACGGCGCCGTTGTTCGCCCTGTTGTGCTTGTTGTTGCAGCTGTTCAACTCTTTCTTGTATTTCAGGTGATGGTTTGTAGGGCGGAATAGAAGACTTTTGCATTATTCACTGAAATAGGGGAAAATTTTAATATTTTTATAAAAGAGTTATGCATATGTTGTTGTTATAGCAGTTTGCCCTGTCAGTGTAGTGTAATCACCGGTCGTATTCGTCTAGCTCATCTAACGGTAGGCCCAAGAAACTAGCTGTTTCGACAGGTTGGGTCCAGAGGGAGAGGGGGGTTAGATGAGTGGGTTTTATGGGGCATGTGAAAAGGTGGTTAGTGTTGTTGTTGTTGTAGCAGCATAAACATTCCCCGTGCATATACGAGAAATGCTACTGAAGTGACAGTCCTTGGCCGGATATAACTCCGGGTCGTTCCGGTTACGTAGAACCGACTGTCGAAGGAACGGTTAGTGGTTTTAGTGTCGTGCGGGGTGCCTTCACATGCCGGACATATGTTTAGTATGTCGGCGTCGATTCTGGATAAGTAGGAGTTTAACCTGCTACAATATCCAGAACGTAATTGTGCTACCCGGGTCGTGGATTTGTTGTTGTTGTTGTTTGCCCTGATTATTTCGGATATATTTTAGTTAACTGTAACTTTTTAGAGCCCACGGCAGTTGAGTCCACGCTTGGATAAAATTTCGAGTTTATTTTCAGCAAAGAACTGTCATTTCATTAGAATTGCCCCAAAACTACATATTGAATTTTTTTGGCTGTCACTGGAAGAAGAGTAGCACAGTGCGTCAGTTGAACCCAGTGCCTGCGTTAGTCTGCGGAGTGACTAGTACGTCTTTAAGGGCCTATGATGGTTTTATTTCATAAAAGAATTAAGCATTGAGTACGAGAAAACTCGCTTAAGCTGGAAGTATACCTAAGCCGTGGTAATCTCTCTAAAGAGGGACCCTGGTTCAGTATTGAGGTTTGCAGTGTGTAGTGATTAATGATAGATTGCTTATGTCATCTATACGATACGAATTCGAAGGAGAGGATACTGTGCTTTTAGTAATTCTCTATTCCAGAATGATATCACTTTTACTTTTCCAATACTTTCCTCACACTATATTTTGCACGTTACTAGTCGAATTACATGGGCATGAATGCATTATTCCTAAATAGTTTGTTCTCTGGCGATAGTTGCTTACTCACCATTAATGTTTTTGTGCTTAAACACAAAACGACACATATTTGCATTCCCATACTTACATTTTATTACAGCAAACTGAGTTTGGTGGCTTCTTTTGGTTTGCCCGTAACAATTCTCTCTTCTTGCTCTTCTCTGTCCACAAGATAACTCCTTTCTAGATTTATTCCTGAACAACAAGTTGATTCTTTATGCCACTTTAAGCAGCAAAGACGCATTTGTTCCAATACCTCCAAGCACTTACTTTCCTGATAGTTATTTTCTATTAAAGCATATTGGACTTATATAATTTCGTGCTGCTATTAGAAGAGCTCGCTAGTGCTCCTTATATTTTCTTACCACTTAAACAGGCTTGTATTTTACATGCGTTTTTTTTACACGGATCTTTCCGCGTATTGGACATTAGTACAAGCAAATATTATTTGTTTCTAAAGCGCATTTATATATTTTATTTACAAATTTTTATTCAGTAGTCGGCTTTCTGCGGTGCGCCCTAAAGAGTGCTACCATATTAACAAAAAATCATTTTTCTTAAGTCGGTGGAATTGAGAGATAATAAGGCTGTGTTTCTTTTTTAGATCCGGTTAAAAAATAATATATGTGAATAGTAAAATAAGTTCTATTCAGACTGAAAGAAGTAACAGAAAATGGGACACGTGGTATTAACAGCAGCATCTTTTTATAGTTGTAGCAAAACACTCACCTGTTATATGCGAAATATTACGCATATTCCATGTAAAACAGATATTAATTTTAAATGGTTCAAGCGATTCTCATACATAATTGCTGCAAAAGAGGTGGGCAGACCAAATGTTTCCCACCTTTTCAAAGCACATGATGAGAATTTGGTTATTTGTATAGCGGTTTTGAGTCCCTTACAAAGACTCCACTTATGTAAGACCGATTATTGTGAGCATGAATAACCGGATCCACCATTAATTCTTTATCGTAGTATCATATATATGCGGTGGCGCACTATGCTACCTGTAAATAATTAAAAATGTACTGATGCCTAATTGTCAATTTAATCCAATCCGTTGAGTATAGTTATATGCCTTCTAGCGCATAAAGGCTTAAATTTCCTGGCTACACCAGCTATAGAAAATTTTTGGTGCTATCTGCTTACAGAAATAGATTTTAGTAAGATTTTTTTTTTAATATATGCTGCATGAATGAAAACTGTAATCCCACTTTGGTGATGTAGTAACCTTTACCGAAAACATTGCTTTACTTTAAGTTTGTACTAAATATTCCGTAAATACAACTCTGTAATTGACAGCTCCGCTCGTCATATCAAATAGAAGAAAATCTAAGCCGTGTCAATTTTTCGTGTCTATAGAATTTTCTGCTTCTGAGAAAAACAGTGTCTATGTTATCATTTTTCGTAGAATATAATAAATAAATTGAAATTCGTGTGAAAGAAATTGATAATTTTGTTATTGCTCAACGCATGCTAATTTTGCATTAGCCTCAAAGCAAACAGCAACCCCTTCAATTAGAATTAGAACAACAAAAGCAATAAGTATACAAGCGTTACATGCGGCTGCGACGTCAACGCTAACGTTGGCGTTGTCATCGGTAACGACTGCATCGAGGAAGTAGTTAACGAAGATATAGTGATATTGACGAAAACAGTGCTTGTGCGAGGGCAGTAAAGATAAAGCATACCAAGAAACGAGTTAGTTAAACGTTTGTAATATTATTGAATATTTGCGATTTTCCACGCATAGATTGATAAAAAAATTAAGTGCATTGCAGCAACATGCCCTCAAAGAAGAAAAAATACAATGCGCGTTTCCCGGCAGTGAGTGTTCATGCTTAATAAAAAAGTGAATGGGAGTGTGAGCGATGAAAATGTTTTAAACTAAAAAAAAAAAATAATTATTTTAGAAGATAAATTCAATGAATTCTATTGTTACTAATGATGTCGCATAGTGGCTGGCGGTGGCAATTATCAAAACCGCTGTCGTTTTTGTCTCGAACTATAATTGCGCGCACAAAACTCATACGCACACACACTCATTCTGTTTCATATTCCACAGCAGAAATATTTGATAAGATTTGTTTTTTTTTTTTTGCAGGGCCGCATCAAGAAAATAATGCAGAGCGACGAGGAAATTGGAAAGGTCGCGCAAGCTGTTCCTGTTATAATCTATATCCTTTTTAAATCAAAACAAAAACAAAATGAAATCCCAATCCTTAAAGTTACTGAATATTTTATAAAGTTTAGTGGGTTAAATTTTAATTTGTAGAGTTAAGAGAGACGTATACCTAAAAAAGTGAATTTATTGAGTTATCGAAAATGAATGAATCTATAACGGTTTACTAAATGCACATGTAAGTGTTGGTCACTTGCATTTTTTCTTCACTTCTTACGGAACTCGGAATACGTTATATGCAAGAATGATAGAATGTAGTATTTTCACCGTGCGTTATATATACGTATATGATGTATGGCATACACATGCACAAACATAATATAAATAATGCTGTATTTTTAACTTATCATTTTTGTGGAACAACTTACATTTTTGAAGTCTCTTAAAATCGATGCTTGCAATATAATGTCGTTTGTTTGACCTTCTACTTCCATCGCTGGAAACTATGATAACCGAATAATGTCTATTAAAATGTAGGAATGCACGTGTTAGACTCATCTAATATAACAATTTGAAATCTTCGCTAAATCATATGAGGTAGTTTTGTAATATTGCGTGAGTTACCATTTATTAAGCATTTCTGAAATAGGATTTCTTGCAACATCTTCATTCTTCATTTAGTGAATTATATCTATTAAAATATGTTTATTTATCCTAAAAAATACGGGCTTCCCTAACTGGCATCATAAACTCTGATGTCATGAAATGTTATTTTTTCTTTATATTTGTCGTATTTACCTAGAACGTTGGAGCTCTTTGTGGAATCGCTTTTAACGAAGACGCTGCGAATTACAAATTCACGGAATGCAAAAACTTTATCTACATCCCACATGAGGCAGTGTATTATGTCGGAGCAGCGTTTCGATTTCTTACGTGAACTGGTGAAGAATGTGCCGGACATAAGTGTGGCGGAAGAAGCAGCCAACTACAATGAAGAGGACTGTCAAAGTTCACCCGAAGATGTCTATCCCGATTCGGACACACCGTACGATTTGAGCATGCCCTCCACATCAGGCGGACGCAACAACAATCGTAACGTTTCAACAACTAAGGTCAACGGTGGTCAAACACATTACCAGTACAAACAACAATATCAACCACCACCACAAAACGGCAGCAATGACGCCGGAATGACTGAAAAAGATTTAAGACAGCATATTCGTCAACGTATTAGTGGAACACAAAGTGTGATTATGCATACAGCATCTGTTACACAGTCGCAATTAGCAGCGGCGACAGCACCACCAGCTACAACAAGTCTAACAACGCTGCCCCCTGCTCAACGAAGTGCTTATGACAACTATGTACAACCTCTGAAACTAATGCGTTCCGAATCGACGCCTGCCAGTGCGGCCCAGCACATGTGGCATGTCGCACCAAATGCTGGAGCCCAACAACAACAAGGGCAAAAACGACTTCGACATCAGGCGCAATCGGTACCGTGTAGCAATAATAATGATAATTGTTGCGGTTCATCGCCGCCAAAGCAGCAAAAGTCCGAGCAAGCAACAAAACAAACACATTCACAAACTGCCATACCTGCGCCCGTTTTCAGCTACGATCTCTGCAACAAACCCGTAGTAAAGATCGACTACAGTAATCTGCCGCTAGCACCTGCCGTTACGGGTACCAGTGAACAGTTCAACACCTCACCAGCCCTAGGTAGTTTGTCATTGAGCGCACCCGTAACGAATGCGAGCTTCAATTTTACTGCTGCCGCACCCTTTATCAATATTGATTTGTCAAATATGGTGACAAATAGCGGTGACAGAAAAACAACAACAGGCAATAAAGCGTCAGCCGCTGCCGTTGCAACAATAAGCATTGGTGCCTTGCCAGTTGAATTGGCAACTGGGGGCACTACTCCATCTACCAACATTGGCAACACGTGGAGCAAAATCGGAGCTATTAAAGCGCCACCTACATCTACTACTCCGCCCTCAAATCAAAGTACTGATTCAAAAACGGACTCTAATGCCACAACAGTGGATAGCACATCATCGTCGACCTCGTCATCCAGCTGCTCGCCATCATCATCATTGGCATCGACGTCAGCTAACAGTCAACAGGGTGGAAGCAAAGCCATGTTAAAAGTATCTACTGATATAATGGCAAAAATGACTGCTCCAAGAACAAATATACCTTCAGCAAAGTGTAAAAGTTCGAATTCATTATTCGAATTAGATGAAGACTATGACAATATTTGAATTTAATGTTTTTAATTTTTAAAACTTAACATTTCCGTTAAGAATTTTTCCTTTTTTTAAATAAATCCAGACTACCAAAAAAAAAAAGATAATAATTGTTTTAAGGGAAAACCCCTTATGATTGACGCCTAGAACACCTTCATTAAATTATTGGAAGACTTTTACGATGTGATATATACACCTTGCCCCAATATAAATCCGGATGGTTTCGGTATTGTAGCATACGATTAAGAGACATTTGAGGATTAGAAATTCTTATGCCCGCCATTTTATTATTTTTTTGGATGTCTAAGCGACAAGTGTACTTAAAGAAACTGTTTTGTTTTGTTTCAAACCCTCCAAACTTGAGATCATTACAACCATGTTTTAATGAGGGTAACTTCGGCCACCGTAGCTGAATGGGTTGGTGTGTGTGTGACCGAAAATATCAAGACGCACGCCACAAATGGGAGGAGGCGCTTCGTACTCTCTGTACTAACCGGATTTATCATTGGAAAAAAGGAAAACCTTTGGTTGTTGGTGTTGCAGTTCTTGGCCGAACATAAATCCGGGTCGCTCCGGTAACGTAGAACCGACTATCGAGTAGTAGTATTTGATGTCAATATTAGGACCGCACCGTAACGTTAATTTTATCAAGAAACGAAAAAAATTCCGTTCTAAGTTTTTGTATCAAAAATGATATCGTTTTATGTTAATCAATATCGAAGTTCGTTTTGCTATAAAAAAAAATCGTTTTGTTAGTTATAAAAAAAAATTCGTCAACAAAATTTTGTTATAAAAAATGTCGGTGCTCTAGTTTGGTTTTTAATATTTGTTACAATTACAATTACAGCAATGAGTCGCAGAAGAGAAGGTTAAGAGGTTTTTTTTTAAAGGTAGTTAAACTAGCACTGAAAAACCAACCCTATCGGATATTTTCATATCGAGTTTTGCTCTCGTTTCTTGCCACTACTATTCAGGTAGCAGCTTGATGTACCATATGCGATAGGGTGTGATAAAAAAGTTTCATGATGAATGGCGTCGAATGTTTAATTTTTCAAGTTTTTTTATATCAGCAGTTGGAAACATTTTATCAGGTAAGGGCATCCTCCGAGTGTATTTATGCCATGAAAAAAAAAAATTAAATAAATAAATAAAAGCCATTTGCGCGTGAAGTGAATTTAAAAACGTTTCGTTAAAAACCGTTACCTTAATGTAGAAAGGCCCTAATTCACATTTTTACCACATCGATGTTCTAACGGTTTTTGATAAACAACTACTAAAGAATTATTAAACAAAAAACTTAGATTATTTTATTTTGCATTCAGTTTTTTCTTACTCCAGTAAATCAACAAATATTGGGTGTTTTTTAAGAGCTTGATAACTTAAAATGATAATAAAAAAATATGTTGTTGGAATGATTTTTTTTTGTATAGTCTGGTAGATAATCTCATGGCATTTATTTTCTTAATATGATATCATGGGCTATTCCATCAGTCCAATTTTTGATTACTTTTTCCAACAAACCTGGCCGTATGGCGTCAATGGTGGCCCGAACATTGCAATAAATCGATTATTACCCAAAAATCGATTGGTATCAAAGGTCGACGATGTTTAGATGATTACTTTTGGATACAGAAATTCAATCAACATAGCTGTATAGCGCACGTCACGCACCGTAACGACAGCTCCTTCCTCATTTCGGAAGAAATAAGAACCGTCAGTGCTCTATGAACTTCGGGAACAGAGTTATTTTTTTTTTTAAGTAAATTTCTACAATTTGGAAGCGTTGTTCTGCCGTAAAACGGTTCATGATAACTTGCCTAGTTTGCCGTTCTCAGTTGTTAAATCATAGTTATCTATATCGATAGTTCTCATGCAGCTAACAAAGACACCCGTTACAATGAAAAAGTGTATCTTTAAATATCCTTGAGAGCTAAAAAAACACGCGATGTATGAGTTAGGGATTTCTATATTAAAGTAACGTTCCCGTGTAAGAGTTTGACAGGTAAACTGAAAAAGTAGCCAAACGATTCTGTTCACAGGATAAGTTTGTCTTCCCGATAGTAACGCTGTGTTCGAGATTTCTCTAAAAATCGTATTTATGATTCAATTTGGTCCCAAACTTAAGGGGTTATATACAGTTAGAAGGCCGAAAAAAGCGAAATTTCCAGATTTTTTTCGGAGAAAACTTTTAAATTTATTTATCTTATTTTAAATGTATTTTAAGACTTAGTATTAGTAAAAATATTTATTTGGTAAGGAGCTACAGCTGGCCTTCGGGAGCTCCTCTCAAAAAAGACATTTTGCGGTGACCACTATATCTCTGAGCTGGATCCTCTGAAATTAAAAAACCAAACAGATTTCGTTAAAGTAATTTTTAATTTAGTAATTAATCGAAGGAATATACAAAATACATTTTTTTGACAAAATGGCGGGTTCTCAAAAAAAAAAACAAAAAAAAATCGAGCTTTGACCAAAATTTCGCCTTTAAATTGTTTATAAAAAATATATATATTAATCGCCGAGAAAATATCTTCAATTACTAAAAAGTATATTTAAGAATCCCGAGTTAAAATTTGAGACTAATCGTTTTAGCCGTTTTCGAGTAATGTTGGTCACCGAATTTGGAAACATCATTTTGAGAAAAACGCGTTTAAAGTACGGCCTTGTACTTTCAAGCACTCTGAAACGTCTTTTCAAATTGGCGTGTAACTTCGAAAATATTCACCGGAACTATATTAAATTTTCTGTGTTGTTCTTAAATCGTATATATACATTAAGAAAATAAAATTAAAAAAAAAAATCGATTTTTTGAAAATTCTAACTGTATATAACCCATTAAAGTACATATTAGCTACACGAAAATAATTATTTTATCCCAAAATTGGTGACTGCTGATGTTTTAATCAAATTCAAAAGCAATTGTTGCAATATATATATAAAAAGATTTTATTTAACTTTTCAAAAATATAATTTGATTTTTTTCCTTTCGATATCTTCTTATTTTCTCTCTTTTTTTATAATAAAAATAAATATTGATGGAAATTTTAAAAATAAGTGTTGTTGTCTGCTTTTGTGGTCGTCGATGTCATAATAATCTGATTGTTTTGAGTGTACAATTGAAGACATTTCTATGTATGTTGAGTTTGAAAATGGACAAAGGTATGATTGTTATGCTTCTAGTTTTCTTTTTTTACTGTAATTTTGGGCTGTACAATCGAATATTAGAAGAGAAAACAAAAAGTTTTAAAATTGTTTTACAATATTTTCCATTTGGATTTTCCTTGTAGTGTATATAGTTTTGTTTAAAAGCAAACATATGTAAGTATGTATGACAAAATAGTGTTGCTCATCATTTAAAATTCTTCCTTTCACGTTAATTGTTTGCATTTTGTTTTGCTTTCTTTTTGTAAGATCATTTCTTTTAGTTTAAAAAATGGAATAACAAAGTAGTGTTTTTTTTTTTTGTTTTTTGTTTTAATTTTTTTCTTTTGCATTTGTTGTTTCTCACGGTTCGGTGTCGTTTTTGTACTTTTTTCCGCTATAATCTTAATGCATGGGTGATTTCTTTGTATGTTTAAATATTGCGGCGTGTGTGTACGTTTCTAGTTAAGGTTTGTGTGTTTGTGCATTTCACTTGCAACTAGTGTTGGGAGGAATCTAGTGTTCTACACTTCTGCATTATAATCAAAATTCCCCACATGTCACACACTACTTCTATGAAGCTTTCTCATTACATTATTATCATTACAGTCAGTTCATCCACGCATTCATCCATTTCATCAGACGCGCCAAGAACGCACGCTCTTCCGCTTATATTCAATCTGTCTCAGGCACTTTCCATTGCAGCTGCTTACCACGATCGTACAGATTTTTGAGCGCGCTGGTGAATTTCTTCTCCGCCGTTAATTTCAGGTAATACTTATACAGTAGCAATGTGGTGCGCGCATCTTCCACGGAGTCGTGTGTTTCCGATTGGATCTTTGTACCTAAAAAAAAAACGCAAAGCGGAAATTTATTATTATTTCAATAAAAATTATGTATCGCAGATTTACCCAGAAAGTGCCAAGCAAGAAATCTCAGCGATACCATGCGATGATGCGGTAGATGGAATAAATGTACAGTATCGATTATCTGCTCCGACGGCACATAGATATTTATTACCCTGGAAAATATTGAATTCGATTATTTAAGTTGAGTTTAGACTAACTTCATATATATATGTATAAGTATATATTTTCCCATCTACTCCTATCGGAGCATAGGGCGTATTAGACTAACTTTGGCTAGGATTAATTACTTCGCAAGATTCATTGTGATCTGCTCACGAGTGGTGGAATTCCTACAGTGAAGCTGGCTTAATATTTAAATTTCACAATTATGGTTTTTACTAGTCTCAACCTGAACTGAATAATCCTACCCAGTAATATTACATTTTACAGATTTTCATTTTTAACTTAAATGTGAGCCTCTAATAACCGCTATGAATTAACCAATTCTCCAGTGTGCGCTCAACATGGTGAATTTTTAAAGTAAAAGAATAATTTTTTTCTACATTTCATTTTATACATTTGATTTGCGCTGTGGTGAATTTTTTTTAACTGCTTTCGAAACTAGCCTATTTTTCTGCGCGTTTCGAATATTGTTTTTGCATCAAATTTGATTGCGACATGTTGTTACCGCTTATAGTGGCTACAGCCTGAAACTTACCAGAAGGTATGGTGAAAATGTGTTTTCATTGTATTAAATTTTATTGTCAAAACCTAGGCCCAAATAGAGCTGTGATAAATAAATTAATAAGTACATCGAGTCGATATTACCGCTTTCAAGAATTTATTTTTGTTTTCATCTTTTTTTGGGAGTGTGAATTATTTGTGGTGAATTATAAACCAAGTGGACGCTTAAACAAAATTTAGTTGCTAAGCAAAATGATCCTTCACAAAAAAATAAAATAAAATAATAAAATGGTGTACAAAATTCCATGTTAAAAATTAATTTAACTGTAAACAGTTTAAATTTCTAAGTTGAAGTCTGGTGAATTAAAAAAAAAAAATATTTTGTAACTACTTAAAATTTTTAACTTGGCATAGCTATCACCCAAAATTGAAATTGCCCTGTAAAACTGGCCTTTAAACTTCCAACAAAATATAATATTACACCATAAGACAAAAATTCATTATTTTATTATCCAGTAAGATTTTCATATGCACGAAAAACTATAGATTTTTTATAGCAATAATGGATACTCAGTTTTTCGTTTTCTAATCTATTTAGTATTTTAAAAGGCTTCAGAGTTTCAAAGGGAAAGCTTACACAGAGGTATCCATGGCGTATACTTTATTTCATAGGAGGAAAGTTGAACTAATTTTGTCACTTTTTTATTAAACAGCAGGAAGAATGAAGTTGAGGTATGTATCACTACATATATATACGTTTAATATACATTTTTATAATTCACTAGGAAGTTATTGTAGTATATTTTTACAATTTGGGGCCCTTTGTTCCTCCCTGAAACTATAGGAAATAGGAAATAATATGTTAATATTTGCCTGGTGTACAGTAAACAAATGTTTTTATAGCTGGTTATAGCCTTTTTCGTTTGATGTACAAGTACATATTAATATCATAGAGAGAATGTAAGTATTTAAAACCGTTTTCGAGTATTTAGTGCTTTGAAACTTTCAAGTCCTTGAAACAATCAAATTGACGGGGAAATGGGGTACTGAGTATGTAGCTTTATTATATAAAATCAACATCTTTCCGTGCATCTGAAATTTTATCTTTATAACTTTTACTTTTACACGAAGTTATTATAACCCTAAAGCCGAGTTTTCAGTGCTGGTTTAGCTGAGGCGGATTTTTTAAACTGAGTCCTGCAAAATTGGTCTCTGATCTTGGTTTAACTGGAAAGCATAGTATAGAAAGGAATACACCTAAAATTATGCTAAGTTCATGGGAATCCAATTTGTAATCTTTAGACGAACTGAACTTCTGTAGCTGTTGCTCAAATCTTTGGTTCATTGGTTAAATCACATGGGAAAGTAGAGGTACCGGATTGGATCTCGCTCAAGCGAGCATCTCAGAACATAGGCAATGCATAATGCAGTTTTTTTGTTCAAATATGTAAGAAAACGCGAACTAAACGAAAAGTTAAGAAAATATTGGAAATTAAAAAAAATGCATTGAAATTTTCTGAAAAATTCAAAGTATTGCCACAGCTTAACAGAAAAATATTACTCATAGTATTAAGAAGCAAAAAAAACTAATATAAAACAATTTTTGGCTTGATATCTACTAGAATTTTTGACACATTGAATTCGAATTCGGACCAAAAAAAATGTTTCAATTGTTGTTTGGTTGATTTTTTTTCTATTTGTAATTTTAAGTACAAATTTGTTTAGCATAAAAAATCTGTTAAATTTCTGTTAAGGTAATAAATAAGAAAATTCTTATAAATGTAATTATTTATTTTGTTTTTTGTATAAATCCACATTTTGAGAAAAATTGAGGCTTAGGCTTTTAGGTTATTTCTCAAAAATATTTAGAATTTTTTTTTGACACCTAAAAAGCTGTAGTCGGATTTATGTATAGAATCAGCATTTTGAGAAAAGAGGCATGCCACTTTTAGGTTGCTTCTCAAAAATTGATTTGTCTAAATATTTTAAATTGTTTTTGAAACCTAAAGTGCTGTAGCCGGATTTATAGGAATTACGCGTACTGATATTTTTTGTATAAATCAGCATTTTGACAGTAAGTGAGGGTTGGGGCTAACACTATACATGCCATTTTTAGGTTATTTCCCAAAAATAAATCTACATATGTATATATTAATTTTTTTACATGTAAAATGCTATAGTCGGATCTAACGGAATTAGTCTTTCACTCGCCACAAATCACAATTAAGGCACCTTTCTGGTCTAGAATTTCGAAAAAATCGATTTTTTTTCATGTTATGATAGTTTATACTTTCAAAAATATACTTGCAAATTTTTATATTGGAGTACAACGCCCAGTACCATGAAATTTTAACCGTGTTTTTCTCTAAACTATTTTTTCCGAGTTGGCGTTGGTAATTTCCCAAAAAGTACTGAACCGATTGATTTGAATTTTTAATATGTTATTGAGTAGACTTGAGCCACAAGGGTAGCAGAATTATAATTTTATAATCAATTTTTCTATTTTTTTTAAGAGAGAGAACGTGAAAAAAAATCTTTTTTTTTTGTTTTTCCAATAAACAGATATAATATTTAGAAACAATTTTTTTTTGTCTGCTACTAACCATAGCGACATATCTCCTGATGAATAATCGACCGATTTTTTTTTTTCAGACGTACCTGAGCAGCCCAATCAGTTACGCCACTGGCATGTGTTACATCAGGGGAAGCAATTCTTTTTATTAATATCATTGGAAAAAAAAAATTTTTTTTTTGTAAATAAAAAATTGATCTAATGAATAAAAACGATTTTCAATTGATACAGTTTGTTTTTCTTCACTTTTCAACGCCTTCAATTTTCACGTCTCTAGACCAGAAAGGTGCTTTAAACTAACCAATATCTAATCGAAAAAGGTGCACTACACTACCTCAATATTTGGAAAATATTTGGTCACGGGTTAAAAGGTCTCAGGTCAAGGACAAAAGGATAGATAACATAATTAGCAACATAAAACCACATTTTCGGGCCTGTTCTGCATTTTTCTCGCCATCTAATTGAAGAATACTTAGTAATCTCCATCGTATCAAAAGATTGATTCTGAACAAAATCGGTTTCGTCTTACTCGACATTGAAAAATGTGGAATAACTGCATGGTGCAAATATTTTGACAAGTGAGGCCAATATCAGACCGTCAACCAGCTATCAGTCAATTTGGCAGAATCAGCTGATGGGCTGACGTAACAAGAGTTATGAATCGGTTTGTTTATGAAAAAACAGGCATGCTGTTAGTGATACACGAAAATAAAATCAACGCAACCACCGACCATGTTGCTTTGTTGTTGAACAACGACTGATTGGACCAATGTGCGAATACGTGTGAAATGAGCGGGCACAATTTGGCTGCCATACACCCGGTGACGTGGCAGTCGAAGTTGCTTGCACAGTTTTGTTTAGCACCATAATTAATGGCCGAACCTGGTGAATCTATCATCCTGAGAATAATCGTATTAATTTACTTTTTAAACTGAGTAGGTGAAGCGGTATGCAAAACAGGCCTGATTATGTTTGGTTAGACTTTGTTTTTCATTATACCTGAAATCGTTCTTCAATCCATGTCCAACAAAAATAACCCCAATATCCACTAAATACTTTAACTTTTGATATGAATTTTTGAGCGCTGTCAGTCGTTTACTGCTAAAGTTCGCATCCAAATCGCCCGGTTTTATGCCAGAAAATTGTGTCAGATAATCGACAACTTTCTCCTGCGTTGATATGTAATCATCCATGAAGGGTACACCCTCATCAGGACCTTGACTGAAGGGAATAGAAATATAAACACATGAAATATGTACCAGAAATATGCAAACATTAAAAAGAGAGTTTCAATGGATAAAACTTAAAAAAGGTTGATTAAACCAACTAACACCATTAATAACAATAAAAGAAAGTGGAAAAGAAAAAGTTTTTAAGCAATATTTGAAGTTGCTGCCGCTTCTGATAGTTGGTGTATATTTGGGTTACATTTTGACCAATTCAAAGCTTTCGGCATTTTTACTTTAAACACGCCCGCATACACCAACTACTAGCAACTTCACAATTTGTATTCTACATACATACATACATATATAATATACATATATGTAATTGTGTGCGTATTTTGTGACGACAGCGCTGCTTAACCGCTTACCCGCGTATGCATGAAATACGCGCCACACTCATGTGACATGGTTTTATGGTTGCTGTTTTGCCATCCGGACGTATTTCGTTCTCTTCGGGATTTAATGTGACAAATTCAGCATCCATAGCGACCAAATCACCTGCCTGTGGCATTTCATTCGATTGCAATGGCTTAAATAATACATCGCCCATGTTGCTTGGCGCTGGCGCTGGCGCTAGCTGAACAGGATTTGTTATATCCTGTAATAAGGGGGTAATGAAAAATAAATTTAATTCGTTTTAGCATTTCTAACAAAACACCAACAACAAAAAAAGGTCGTTATAATTTGTTTTCTTTTTGTTTCGTTTGAAAATAAAAGAAATAAAGGAAAATACACGCAGTTTACTTGTATGAATGGATTATGATGGGGTAATTCCATTTCCGTACTGATATTTTGAATATCATCTATCGCAGCTGTGCCTGCAGCAGACGCACTCGGTTCCGCTGGACTAGCCATACCAATGCTGCTATAGAAAAGTACACACGGCACTTTCCAATCTAGCGTAAACCAGACAGACTCTTGTATTGAGACCGGTGAAATGCTATTGTAGAGAAAAAGGGTGTCAATGGTAGCCAAGTTTTCATAAAATGCATAATAATTCACGAACTTACCTGAAATCATTAAAAATGTACCATTGTTGTTGTTCTTCACCATTGCTGCCACTAGTCGCTATTTTCTGTGTATGATATTTTTTACTTACATTAATTAGCGAAACCAAGTTCTTTTGGGTGCCATCGTCGATCTGGCAGACTACAGCATGCAGTGCATATTCACGATATGAATCGTTGTTGGAAGCCACTATAGGAGGTAAAATAAACACAAGTATTTAAAATGAAGCTGGTTAGAGTGCATATTTCAAGGAAATTTCATAGTTTTCTATTATTACACCGTGCGGTGAAAATCAAATTTTTTCTTATCCAACTTTTTGAGGTGCACGAGAAACCGTGTATCTTATTTATAGTAGTAATGCTACATACTCAATTTAGCATTTCGTGATCAATTGAATTTTTTAAGTTTTACGTATTTTTTAATGTTTAATTTTTTAAAGTATGTACTTCAAAGTATCAAAGAGAAAAACGTGAACAGAGGTAGCCGTTGCGTATACGTTACTTCTTATTAAGGGGCAACACCACTGTACACGCGTAAAATAAACACGATTTTTAAAGAATTTTTTTGTATAGAAGGAAAGGGGAAACAATCACTCTGATTTGGGAAGTTATTACTTATATACTAAAATACAAAACTACAAAGTTTGATCGAAAAATTTTACAAAATGGCGGCATTGGAGACATTTTTGTAATGTGGTTTCTCTTGAAGGAACTCCGCGGCACGCAGCACAGAGGGTGCAAATTTTAATCTGGAACAAAGAAACATTTTTTTTCTTAATCTAGATAAGAATAGCTAGAGAAACACGTAGGGGATTTAAAAAATATTTAGTTTTGTGGAATTAGCAAGCATTTGAAGGAAAAAACTCTATTTTGGACTAAAAAAACGGCCCTTAAATAATTATAACAATCGTTTAAATTAATCTATCGAAAATCCCCTACGCTCTTCTCTTAAGAAGGTTATTATACAGACGTAGTGAAAAACCTGATTAAAAATATTTAAAATTGTTTGAGTTATGCTGCGTGCCAATTTCAGAAAACGTGTTTTGAGAAAAACGCGTTTAAAGTTTGGAAATTTGGAGAAGTCGTTAGGTAGCAGTCACTAACGCTTGGTTAAAAGCACAAAATATTTATGAAATAGACTTCGGCAACGTATAATACTTTTTGTTCTGTATTTTAAAAGGTTCAAAGAATTTTTTAAGCTTATAAAAAAAAAATCAATTTTTTGAAATTTCTACAGTGGTGTTACCCCTTAAGAAAGTGCATTTCTTTTTTACAGTTTTATTTAAACAACAGAATGAACGAAGCTGTGGTATGTACGTATTACTACAAAAAAAAAAAACCTTTAATATATATTTTTACAAATCTCAAGGATATTTAAAGATGAATTTTTCAAAGGATTTCATTGTACCGGGTGTTTATTTTAGCTGCATGAGAACTATCGATATCGATAACTATGGCTTGACAGTTGAGAATGACATTGTATTGACATTTGGGTTCAGTAAGGTTTGGCAAATCATCTCATGAATCGTTTAACGCCAGAAAAACGCTTCCTAATTGTGGAAATTTACTTAAACGAAAAATAAAACAAATCTGTCCGCGAAGTTCTTCATCCAATTTACTTGAGGTTTGCTTGCTGGCGGTTTACATGTGGCCACCGTAGCCGAATGAGTTGGTGCGTGACTACCAAACACCAAATGAAGAAAAAGTTTTTCCTAATAGCGGTCGAGCCTCGGCAGGCAATGCCAAACCTCCGAGTGTATTTTATGCCACGAAAAAGGTCTTCATAAAAATACCTGCCATTCGGAGTCGGCTTAAAACTGTAGGTCCCTCCATTTGTCGAACAACATCAAGACACACATCACAAATAGGAGGAAGAGCTCGGTCAAACACCCAAAAAGGGTGTAAGCGCCAATTATATATATAATATTTATATATATGTTTAGATGCTGGCGACAGCATGAGTTCTTTTTCCTTTAGAAATGAGGAACGAGCTGTCGTTACGGTGAATCGCGAGCGCAATCGAGCCATGCTGACTGAATTTTTGCCTCCAAAAATTAATCAGCTAAACATCGACAACCTTTGCTTCCACAACAAGATGGAGTAACTTGCCATACAGCGCGGCTAATAATCGATTTATTGAAATATTCGAGCCATCATTGACGCCATACGGCCAGATTTATTGGGAAAGTATTCAAAAATTGGACTGATCGAATGGACCATGCAACTTATATTCAAAAAATAAATGTCTACCTAAATGGAACCTAGTAAATAGATTATAATTAAAAAAAAATATTCCAACAATATTTCAGTTCTGTATTATCATTTTAAGTGCTGAAGCTTTTAAAAAACACGCGATACAAGATGGCGCAAAATTAATCACCTCATCGGAAGATATGATTTTTGCAACTGGTGTCGTGCGTCAATCAAATTTGGCACTTGTGAATTAGACAGCTGCAGTATACAAACAGACAGGCAGTGGAGCGCGTAAAGATCAAAATAAAACCAAAATAATAGTAAAAAAAAAAATTAAAAACAAAATTGGATTATTAATTTTGCGCCACCTTGCACTAATTCATACTGCCGAAAAGCAAATAATTCTTTTTATTAATACCATAGAGTGATTATATTTGAAACCATTTTTTTCAAAATTGAGGCCTTTGCAATTTTAAAGTTCCTTAAGAAGTTAAGTGATGAAAAAATTAAAAACTGAAAAAATAAAAAATTATTTTTTTTTTGCATAACTTTTACTGTCGCACGGTGTTAATTATTATTATTACTATGTGAATAATAAAAAAATAATAATAAATAAATACAAAAAAAAATAACATTAAGGCAGAAACTTAAGGGAGTATTCGAGTGTAGAATTTTGAAAAACTCAAAATTTTTCTTTGCATATTTTCAAAGTTTAGACATTTTATCTTATTAAGATGATTGTTTTAAGTTCCTATTATTTCATGAGCTATAGCCTTTTTGGTGGCATGGCATCGATTCTGATCAGTCTTGTCTCAAAACTTTGCACACGTTTTCCTCAAAACTACTTTTTTCGAGCTGGCGGTAAGGATATCTCGAGTTCTAATGGACTGATTAACTTCAAATTTTGTTCTTTATACAGTCCTTCATCGGATAATCCTAGCTCGAAACTATGTATAACGTTTCATTTAGTATTTAAAAAACAAATCGGAATAGTTGAAAAAAATGCAAAAAAAAAATAGTTTTTCAAACAGCCGCCATATTGTGAAAAAAAAAATTTTTAACTTGTCCAAGGCTCATTCAATAGCGGCATCTATAATAATTAAGAATCCGTTTGATTTTTATTTTTCAGATCACCAGGAGGGTTGGAATGATGTACGCCAGGACACCCTCTTTTTTTTGGACCCTACTTTGACTGCGCATAATTTTGTAAATTTTTTTTTTTTTTTTTGGGTTAGTTTTTAATGTAATAATTAATAATCAGTAAACAAATGATAAAAAAGTGGATAGTAAATTTTTTTTTGTTTCCTAGCGCTCCAAAAACCGGCGAAATTCATGCCTCTACAATAGAATACCCCCGTAATTATTGTAAAAGAATTCCAACGTAAGCTATTTAGAAAATTAAGCCAGTGGGCAATCATTGCGATAAATTCCATTTCCTTAGTATTTCTGCATTTTGGAAACAACTTTTGAATGCGCTATAGAATAACTATGGACTATGCAAACGCTATTAGGTCATCGCTTTCTGAGAAACCCAGGCCTTCATGAACAGGACACACCACAACGTTAATGAAGCTAAATTTAATTCAGAGGAATTTTTCGGTTGCACAGTAGAATTGATGTCTTTTTGTGCGAGCTTAAGGTTCTACGACCAAAATGAAGACGTTCTCACGCCAGTCGGTTACCGGAAAGACTGTCACTCCAGCAGCATTCCCGTACAATACCACCAACAACAACTAAAATGAAAGCTGCCCCTAGATTAGATTGTTTAGTTTAAAGTAAGCGCAATCGAGGCTCAGCCCTTGTCTGCATATAAATTCGAGATTTTCTGGGACCTAGTAATTCACTGTAGCGGAAATTGCCGCTAATCTAGGTAATTTTCATTAACTTGGCTGTTTAAGAAACGATTCGAAACACATTTGAAGTTGAACGCAAATCAATCAGACACAACACACAAGGTTGTTCAATGAGTCTTGCTGCGGTTCGATAAGAGAGAGCGTTGCTACTAGCCAAAGTTTTTTATGTTGGTAAACTCTTCATATGCACGTATGTGAAGTTTCATTTCAATCTGTCAATTCATTCTTTATTTAAAAGCCATTTAGTACCGACTTGTCAGGGGTTTTTCTACAATGGAAAAAATCAAGTATCGCGCAGATTGAATTTTTATTTTTGGAAGGTTTAAAAGCAACAGAAATTTGTGAACGAATGTTGAGAGTATAAAAGGACTTTTCGCCATCTATTAGTACAGTAGAAAGATGGGTTAGAAGTGTTATGGCTCTCAATCATCGCTTAAACATACTCATCTTATACCCCTCTCCCTCTGGCCCTAACCCGGCGGGGCAGTTCGCTTTCTGGGCTTACGGTTAGATAATATTGACGATGATGACTGATGCTTTTACAGATCTAAAGGGGCTTAGTAAGCTGCTACAACAACAATATATCCAATATATAAAAATTATGCTACTCAAGTTGTCTCGAAATGGCTTCGAGGTGAGCATAGTAAAAGTTTGAAAGTACATATTTGCAATCATGTCAGAAGCTAACACGAGCCCTTCGGCAAGAAGGCCGTGGTGCACAGGCAGGCATCAGGTCCTAAAAAATTTTAAATAATTTTATATTTTAATCAATTTGTAACTTTTTGTGCACCTTGCAGTGGCGCTTGAAAAAAATTTAGTAAACAGCGATCTACTTCGCCAAAGTGCTGGATACATTTTTTTTTTAATCTATAATATTTCACGAATATTGTGTCAAGCCGCTTGGAGCAAATATCAGTAGCTAAAACACTTACAGTTAGCACTTTGTTTCTTATCGTGTGCTGCACTTTCACCATTGCCCGCATCGCTGGTCTCATTAACGCTTTTTCGATTTTCCTTATTATCCATTGAATTGTGCTGCAAATGAATTAAAAATTGATAAAAATCTACAAAATGGTAGTACCGTTTATTGAAACAACCTCTTCAGTTTTTGTGTCACTAAGCTCGGTTTGTACACTCAGCTCGCCAAGTTCACTAATCGACATTGAAAACCCCAGAGGAAACCAGGAACTCTGACGTCCATTTGGTGAGGAGTTAGTTTGGGTGGTTGTGGAGTTGGAAGTAGGAGATTTCCTAAAACAAAATTGGAGTAGTAATAATTATAATAGTAAAGAAATAAAAAATAAATAAAAAAAAACGTTTTCTATCTGTTTGTAAAATTATCTATTAAAAAAACTCTCTTGCCCGATTGATTTTAGATGAATCTCCAAGGACTTGTGATGATTACCGCAAGGGACTTCTGGAGAAAGCAGCTCCACACAAACAGCGATAACTTTTACAATTAATAGCTCTCTTTTTTGAAATTTTGCTAAACTCAAACCGAAACATGATGTATTAAGGGGGGAGCCTGGTTTATGAGGTCTAAAAATTGCATCTCTTTGCGATTTTTTTTTTTAAGGAAAATATTAATTTAGCACTGCAAAGTTTTTTCTACCTTTTAATGAACATTTAAAACGTATAAAAAATTTTTGTACTGGTTAAAATAAGTTGAAAAAAATGTTTAACATAGAAATTAGTGGAGCGCTGCAACGCTGGAGTTTCCAACTGGCGTACAAGATACAGCTCGTAATTATTATCTAAAGCAAAAGATTCAAATGGATTTCTAATTATCATGATTTTTTATTTTAGATGAACTAAGAAAACTGAGAGAAATTCCAAAATTTCAACTTTCTGGAGGTTTTAAAGAAAAAAATGCCTTTCTATAAAAAAAAATTCACTTCAACTTGGTATAAAAATCTTGAAAATTTTTTTTTTATCGATTTTGTTAGTTCAAATAGAAGAGAATTTAATACTGAAGGGAACAAGCTATGATACATTTCAAAAGGTTCATTAGTTTTTTTTCATTCATGTACGCCAATTCAAAGAAATCATAAAAATGAAAAATCGAGAAAAGAAGATAAAGTTTGTACTATAGCTGTCCGGTCACAGCGTAACTACCTAACGCTCGCCTACCTTTGGCTTTGTATCTACAGAAATATTGAGAATTAGGCTCTGTAACTTTGTGTGAATATTCTGAAATATATTAAAACGAAAAAAAAAAAAAAAATACCAGTCTAACGGTTAGACGCGATAGAAGTGAAACTTTCCGTAAAACAAACTGAGAGAGAAGGAGACGAAAGCAGCATTAGGAGCGGGATAATTATAGGTTCATTATAATATTGCTATAAAGTTCATATTTTATTTTCTTCATTTTATTATTATTCATCCTCAATGTTTTCAATTTTAACAAATGATACAAGTGGCTTATGATACCTAAAATATGATACAAATGCTTTGGTTTCGATGTTGTCAACATAGCTTTGAAATACCGCGTCAATTGCTGTTTTTGATCGTGTTGTCGATTCAGTGCGATTGTTACACAATTTTAAATTGAATGTTGTATTAAGAAAGTCAATTAAAGGAACCGCCCTGTCCAATGCAAAATTTACGTTAAAATCGCCACTTAAAATCATTGGAACTTATAGGAACTTTTCTAAGTATCCGCGATACTTCTGGTGTATACTTTATTAAATTTTCGTGAATGAATTCCGTGATGCTATTTATTGATTGATTCGGTGAAATATAAATTGCCACAATTAAAACTGTTTTTCCATTGCTCAATCTGGTTTCGCATACACATATTTCTCCCACTTTAGAGAGCTGAACATACAGCGATTCTAGTTGCTGTGCATTCAGATCTATCTGTGGAGTTACAATACGAGCACCGTCATTTTAATTGTGGTATATTGCAACACCGCCTGCAATTGCGGTAAATATTTAAAAATGAAAATATTTACGAATATAAAAATACGAACGCAATACAGCACACGCGGTTGCTATTATGAGCGTCGTAACGCGTATATTACACAGACATACTAACATACACACAAACATTCGTAGGACGCTTGGTCTAAGCAAGTATTAGGTAGTGTAGTATGGGTATACATAATGCCTTCTCGCTCACCGTGGCTCCGTAATACGCAGGCGCGCACACATACGTACTAGCATACATACAAACATACATACATACGTATGACGCTTGAACTAAACACCAAAGCAAGTAATAGGTAGTGTAGTATACATACTACAATACTCACTATACTAGCGTGGCTCAGCAGTACGCAGCCACACACATATACATATATCAACATATAACGCTTCGTAGTGTCGCTTTTTCGTTTCATCGAGTCTCAAATCACTCTCAACGATTCTAAAGAAGTTTTCACTTCAAAATTGATTTTTTGACCTTATAAACCAGGCTCCCCCCTTAATGCTATGTTTTTATTTTTGTAAAATAAAGCAACTGACTGGCAAAAAAAATTATTGAAAACCATCATTTTTTCGGGTTTCTAACTACCCCTAACCCCTTAAGAACAGCATATCGCAAAATCATCTTTAGTGATGAAGCTCATTTCACACTGGATGTATTTGTTAACAAACCAAATTTCCGCATCTGGGGAGAAGAACACCCTTGAGTAATTTCAGAAAAATAATTACATGCACTAAATTGCACTGTTTGGTGTGGTTTTTTGGCTAGTGAATAATTGGCCCGTTTTCTTCGAAGATGAATGTTAATGCCAATGGACATCACTGAGTAAAGATTTTTTGTGGCATGAGCCTGAAGGAATAGACGATTTTTATTTTTAAATAATGGAGCCACAAATCACACAAAACGGAAAAACGTTGCATTATTGCGATCTTAGTTCTCGGCCGATTAATTTCACGAAATGGTGGCATAAACTGGCCACCTCAAACATGCGATCGAACTCAACTGGACTACTTTTTACGGGATTTTTGATAAGCCAAAAACGATTCCAGAGCTGTAACATAACATGCGGATCACAATTGCTGAACTCAATGCGATAATATGCGAATGAGTGCTTGAAAATTTTAATTCTTCTATGACAGCCTGAAGACGTGTACATTTAAGTAATGCTATTTTTCAAATATAATAGTTAAAAGCCGTATTTTTAATAAGAATAGTGGAACCTGAAGAAATCTAAATTTCTTTTTATTTGGAAACAACATCTATGCGCGCCTTTTCATAGCCCCTTTTTTACCTGTTTCGACTAATCTTACCTATCGGGATGCACAAAATGACAATCGCTGCGGGAGCAATTCATGCCATAACGACAGGGCTTGTTTGTATTCAATATTGCTGGACTCTCGGATGGTGTGTGTAAATTGCGATTCAATTGTCTTCGAAGGAATGCCAAATCTTTTTCATTGCTTAAACCGCAGTTGATTGCCAGTATTTGTGGAAGACAAGTAACCTGAAATCAAGGAATATTTTATTTAGCCACTTATTCAAACAAATTTGACTGCGTGCACCACCTTAACACTTTGCTTGGTAGGTGAGAATTTTTTACAACTTTCACAAAATGCCTGTATGTGCTTTTCCGTACTTAGTGAGCCTTTGAGGATGGAACCGAAGTTAAATTGTTCAACTTCTTTGACTTGCAATGGATAAGTCAGATTACAGGCCAATAATATGCTTTGTTTAGTTTTCTAAAAAAACATAAAGCGCTTTATTAATAAAAAAAAAATTATTTGTTGATTGATTCGAGTTACCTTATCGTGGCATTTCAAACAACGATTAATGCAATCTTGTTTAGTACCAAATAGTCGACTAATTTCCGTTTCTTCGTTGATTTTACTCCGCTCGCGATCATCGTCTGTAAAACATTTTAAACACAAAATCGATTCAACTCAAAGAACTCACTATGCATCATTTGGTAGAGCCAACTTACTACTTTTCATATCTATTGTTTGGAATATTTCGCCCGCTTTGCTGCTAAGGTCCACAGTAGTAGGTTTATCATTGTTAGCCGAGTTTTCTTCTGCAAATTTGTTTATGAATATAGGATATTAAAAATTACTTTTTGTTTAATAATAATAACAATAATTGTTATTACACCTTTACACCCTTTGTCGAGTGTTTGACCGAGCTCCTCCTATTTGTGGTGTGTGTCATGATGTTTTTCCACAAATGGAGGGACCTATAGTTTTATGCCGCCTCCGAACAGCGAATGGTTTTTTTATGAAGAGCTTCTTGATGGCAGAAATACACTCGTAGAAAATATTAGAAAACATTTTATCATTTCTATCATTTGGAGGTTCATGCCCAGGGTTTCGAAACGGGCCACTACCGAATAGTAGCCACGCACCAACCCTTTCGGCTACAGCGGGCAATACTTTTTTTATAAAGTTAAAATAAAAATGTAAGTACAGGTTTGTGGCCGTTGCATTACAGTCCTATTCATGCCCAATGATGTCACAAATGAAACACAATTTTATAATTTTTTTTTTTTTTGAAAACTTTTCGTGAAAAGTATTGGGTGTTGGTTAGAAAATAATTTGCATTTAATAGCATTTCATTTTAAATTTCCCATTGTGTGACAAAGAATACAATGAAAAAACATCAACAGTGACAAAAACTTTAATTGGGGCTGTGGTGAGTTTTACGAAATCGTAAGAATACGTCGGTTAGCAAGGATGATAGCTTACCAGGTTTGCCTTTAGCTATGGTGAAAAACGAAACTGAGCGATTAACTTCGACTGGCACGTCACCGGGCACGCGGGAGCCGAATTCTGCCCGCTCATTTCACAGGTATTCACACCAAGTATGATTGAATATAAAACTGCGCTTTCCAAATTCGCTGTGTTGTCAGGCTCCATGAATAAAAAAACAAAAGGAAGGGGAATTACTTGTTTGTGAAGTGGAAGAGTAGGCGAAACCAATAGAAACTATCAAACACAAGAATTCCCATGCCAGCCGGTTCTACGTTACCGGAATGACTCGGGTTTTTCCCGACCAAGGGCTGCCGCCCCAGTAAACTAGCCCTGTCTAGTGTACCGTATCCCACCCCCAATCTATCATCACTGGAGCAATCCCTCACAGCATGTTTGCTGCAAATACTTCTCTTCAGGGCTGCTATTGAACCCAACCTTGGACCAGAAGTATTCTACTGCTGCATATGCCACAAACGGCTCCACCCGAACTCCACCTCGGTTAGGTGCAACAAGTGCAAAGGGTGGTGCCATCTTAAGACCTGTTCAGGCCTTAAGACACATAGGGAGTGGTCCACAAGGTATGTGGCCACGTGTTGCTTCCGCCACCAGCCGGCCCCTGCCTCAACGGCTATACCGTCCAATGTGCTGGCACGTCAAACTGCCGCCACAAACCAAACCTTAACGGTAAGGAGCCCACAGGTGCAACACAACTCCCCCATCGACCCACAATCCTCCTGCTGCAGAGCTCTGCACCCGCAACCGCCCCCCGTGGCGTGGCCGCCCGTCAACATCAGGCCGCAAGAACTATTGCGGAACGCACAGCAGGATCAACGCAGACAACATCATGCGTCCCTCACCCCCATGCTACGACCATACTCCCGAGGAGTTTCAAGCTCCTCCAACTATAAAGGACTCATGAGCAAGATAGTTGACTTCATGAGCCGTCATGGAATCAAGATAGCTGCGGTCCAAGGGGCAAAACTGCACTCTAGCTCCTCCCTGATCACCAGGGACGGCTACAAAAACGTGCACCTGATGCCCGGTAGGATATCACCCTGACATAGGTGCGCTCATCAGGGGTGAAAACCGATTGGTACTAGGTGACTTTAATGCGCATCACGATCTTTGGCACTCAAGCCTACCAAATGATCGTAGGGGACATCAATTGGCAGAGCAGATAGACGAATCGACCACTTGCCACGCCGTCATCCGCATAAACACGCATAAAAACTGCATTTGGAGATATTTTTTTAATGAGTGCTTTCACAATTTAATGCACAACACTCCGTTTTCATTAGTTTGTTCAGTTTAAATGTCATAATTAAAAATATAACCAAGCCATTCACTGAATTTTTACAAACATACAAGTTCTAGTCCTTTTGTTTGTTTTGTATTGTAAGGAGCCTGACGTCAGACTTCTCAAAATTGCGAAAAATAAAGTAACGATGTTGGGAAGACGCCACCTTCAGACGCCAATCAGTCTTTGATCAGACTCACCGAAGCAACATGAGGTGTGATTGTGTTGATTTTTTTTTTTGTATAACGCCAACATAATTTCAATTTTTTCGAAAACAATCCGCAGCCACGACCCCAGTTACGTCAGCCAATCAGCTGATTCCTTCAAAACAGCTCAGAGCGGGTTAATGGTCTGATATTCCTCACACCTTCTGAATGTTTTTCACCATGGGCTGTTAGCATAAATTTTGCGACAATTTGGTACAATTGCAGAACAGGCTCAACTTAAGGTATGTGACATGCTTTATTTGGACATCTCAAACGATTTGTTGACATAATCAATATTTCAGCGCCATTTTTTACATTTAAGGAACAGGAAATGTAGAAAACTGTACGAAGTGTGACCCAGTGAATGCTTAAAATTTTAAACTTTTTCCTGCGTGGGCACAGTGACAGCTGAAATCTATTAATTGTTCCAATGTGAACTCGTTGCGCTTTAAATTGGAATGAAGTGCCAAAAATCAATTATCATTATTTAACAATTTTGCAAAGTATAGACGCTCAAGTACTGATCGGACCCGATATGTTAAATATGGATCCAAACGACTTAATATATACATTTCATATATGAAAATATATGAATGGAAGAATATTAAAGATTAAAGCTTCTTTAATAAGTTTATAACGGGTGTTTTTTTAGCTGCTTGAGAAGTATTTTATTATTAGTTTTCGAATTAACTTGGGATCTCGGCTCTATGTGAAAAAAATATGCTAGCTCTCTATACTAATGTTGCTTTTCAGTTGGTAGATGTCACTGCAAGAATGTACAAAAAACAACAACAAAAATGATACACCATAACGACTTATTCGTGACAAAAAATGCGCAACCCTCAAGGGTTAATTAGAAATATATGAAATATTTGTAAACTTTTTTGTTATAAAGTAAAGTTTTTTCCTGATTTGTAAATAGGCTTCCCAAAATTTCTTTTGCCTATTTCCAATAATATATAAAATAAGGACTAACAACCATAAAAAAATAATAGAAATAACATTGTAAATACCAGAACTGCTTGTGCTTGTTGCGCTATTCAAGCGACTTTTCTTATCTGAGTCCACCATTTCGTAATGCATCTGATGTAAAATAAAACGATTCCAATTCTGCAGAAAAATTATTAATATTATCATAAGCAATCTCTTAGTATTATTTACGCTTTGCTAACCTGTATAAGACTTATTAAATTAACATTGGACGAACGATCCGACAGTATTAGACCCAGTGCCGAAGCTTCAGGCACTGTACGAAATGAACGTAGAAAATTGCTCGCTTGACAGGGAGTAGCAGCTGCGTATAAACGGATGAAAACAATATTTAAAGGAAATATTAATCACACACTTCAATTTGTTTTATGCTCACCTGAGCTTTTGTCCAACATATTGAAGAGAAATCCGAGTTCACAAGACAAACAAAATTCCTTTTTACAAGAGTGTTCAATTAACTTCTGACGCAATGGCTCAATAAAATATAAAATCTGAAATATAAAAGTTGGAAAGTATGAAGAATTTACACAAAACGAGTGCCCCATTTCCACTGGAACCGCATGCTTTCGTGACTTAATGTAAGGAACATTTGATGAAGTCGGTTAGCTGTAAGCAAATGTCTTTGCACGACCCAAATAAAGGTTTTAACAATAAAAAAGAT
Source organism: Anastrepha obliqua (assembly GCF_027943255.1). Classification (NCBI taxonomy): domain Eukaryota; kingdom Metazoa; phylum Arthropoda; class Insecta; order Diptera; family Tephritidae; genus Anastrepha; species Anastrepha obliqua. Next base: position 86,407,953 of record NC_072895.1, on the reverse strand, counting down.
ATTTATTGAAAATATGAATCATTATAATAGAAAATTTGTAACGAAATAAAATTATGAAATTAGTTATTTGTCTTCTTATATATTATTGCTGCCTTCTATTAGGATTTGAATGCCATGTAAAAAATGGGCAAGCCACGCTTTATGTTGACTTGCGACGCAGCCAAGATTATGTTTAATTAGTGGCCTAGTTTTTCTCTAAACGGTCCATTTAAAACACTTATCTGTCCACAATATTTCTAAATTTCACCACTTTGGAGACTATAAAAGTTGGCATACACAAGATTTATGTATATTAGTAACGACTTTTACCTGTAACATGGAATTGCAATATGAGTTGGGCAATGTAGCTTCCAAACCAGCGAAACATGTCTGATTGTGTTGCTCGAAGTCGAAGTCCTGCGTACCCAATTTCGAATATTTCAGTTCAACCTTACGATAGCGCCGTGGTATGATTTTTACACCACTTTCAGTCGTCTTCACCGTATTGGCCATACCATTGCTGTTCGAAGCCATGTTATTTGGCGAATCCAATACGTAGGGTATTTGATTGCGACGAGCTGCACGAGGATTTGGCGAATAGCCAATTGGGCCTTGCATTTTCATATTGTTAAGCACATCTGACTCAATGGGTTTGGGGCGTCGATATTGGTAGCGCTGCAGTTCGGGTGGCCAATCGGAGAACCAGCGCGGCCCCGTCACCAAATGTGGTAAGATAATGGAGGAGAGCGGAAATGAGGTGTCTGTGATAGGCACGAAAGGCAACTGCGGCACTGGATCAGCAAACTCCGTATTTCTCGAGAAGGCATTAAATTGTGGTTGTGGTGTATTGAGAGTAGCAATAACGCTAATATGACCGGATTGAGCACCAAAAGCCATTGCCTGTGACGAGGAGCACACATCGAAACTCAAACACTGGCTACCTGTCGTATTGATTTGGTACATTGATACGCGTGGTTCGCTCAACTCAACTGTGTCGACTAATTGTACTTGTCCATAGCTGGATACCACAGCCAAACGTGAAGTTTGCGATGGTAAAAATTTTAAAAGCTGCGGATCGATTAGCACTTGTATAGGTGATATCGATCGCAACATACGTAGATCATACACCATGAGGAAACGATCGGCGGCTAATGTGCCTTGTCTGCCACTATAGCCACATGAGATGAGATAGTTGCCTTGTACATCGAAATCGGATAAGCTGCCAGTGTGAGTCTTGATAGTGTGCTCTACATGAAGTGAATTTAGATCTCGCAATGTCACCATACCAAATGGATCACCGGCGAAAAGAAAACGTGAATTTTTGCGCAGCACTGTACAACCTGTGGAGCCGACATGCTCCTGCAAGGCACAAAATAAAATAAATTTACTAAACTAAAAAATCCCTGTTTCATTTGGCAATTGGTGCTTACCACTTTCATTTCTTTTAGTGTGCGCAAATCAAACTCAATCATTTCATCTTGCAGGCCTGCCATTATTAAACGATGTGGTGCCAGTTGTTGCATGCACACCATTTCCGTCATACTCTTCGAGCGATGCGTAAACTTCGGTATGCCTCGACGTATCTGATGTCTTAATGATGTTTGCGTCAGTACCAAAATGCCAGAATCGATGGTGATGATTTGACGAACTATATCGCTGGCATGCACTTGAAAAGAGGTGTACTTTTGCAGTGTGCTGCTGTAGTACGAGGTGACGTGGCCCTATACCAGACCATAAACCAGTTAATAAAGCTTCGATTAAGTTATTGTTAGAAAAGTATTTCTGCTTACTCCCTGATTGCCCATCCAGAGCAACTCCTCGTAATCATCAAATGCTAGTGCCGAAACACCGAAATTCTCGCCGCCATCTGCCAAAATGGGAACCAGTTCCATGTAGCCTGGATCCCCGGAACTAATATTGAAACCGTTAAAATTTGGCGAAAAGTGCCCCGTGGTGCGTTGGCCGCCGCCATCGTAGACATCTATGTGGCAACAAGACGTCAAATTGTATTAAACAACAATTGTAATTTTTATATCATTCAACGAATGCTGTGCAATTTTCACAACTACACTTGCGATTGTATATTTTTCTTCACTTACTTAAAATGTCCTCTGGCGGTTCGGCGCCACAATAAACATAATCCATAAAATTCCCAACTCGCACACAAACACTGTTGAAACCTAGCTTTACGCCAAACCGAAACGTTTTTTTGTGAGAGAGTTACGGTATTATTTATTAAAATATCTTAAATTTAAAAAGAATTCGTAAAAATACAAAATTGCCTTTCTTTTGTTGCATCCGTGAACCCGAAACTTTCTTTCTCAACAAATTTTCTTTGATTTCTCTTCTCTCCTGTTTTCTTATCAAATTGGTTTCGTTGTTGTGTTTTCGCTGTTTCTCTAATGCTGCCAGGAGGTAAAAAAGTATTTATTATTTTGTATAATCAAAATAAATAAATTATATGGAAATAAATAAATAAATTATATGGAAATAAATAAATAAATTATATGGAAATAAATAAATAAATTATATGGAAATAAATAAATAAATTATATGGAGGCACTAAAACACATATCTGAGAAAACCTTTCTTACAGAGTTAAGTTCTTTGTTGTAAGCAGCATAAACATTTTCCATACATCTTTAGAGAATGCTACTAGAGTGGCACTCCTTTGCCGCATATAAATCCGAGTCGCCCCGGTAACGTACGTAGAATCGACTGTAATTAAGACATAGCTTCTTCGAGTTCAGAAAAGCGTATTTTAATAGCAAAAAAAATTTAATTAATAAATATTTTAAGTTTCCGAACGCTTTCATTTCATAAATTCATGATTCCCTTTCGGTTCCTAAATTCATGAGAGATGGCAAGGTAGTGACTCACGATCAAAAGAAATTAAAACAAAATTAATATGAAAATTTGTAACTTCGCTGTCAGAAGTCAAAGATTTTTATTCGGTGATAATAATTATTCTTTTCGGAAAAAAATCTGCACATAAATTAGGAGTATAATATACTATATATTGTTTGGGTTTGACCGAACGCATACAGTTTATATATTACTCATGCCAGTCAAGGTATTGCAAAAGATGTCGTCGAACGAAGAAGTTGGTCCAATAAATGGTGAACAAAATCCTATTATTACTGCTAGTTCGTCTGAGGAAAATGAAATGAACGAAGATGTGCGTGATGCTTTGCAAGTACCACAAGCAACCAGAGAGTTGACACAGACAGACCGGATAAACAAGCATTTGTTGAAATCATTTCTTGATCGGATAAATGCTACAGGCCAAATAATGGAGCATTTTTCAACACAAACGCCACATACACCGTTTTCTGGAAACGAAATTGACGACTTCGAAGAACAATTGTTTATTGGCACACAAATTATGTAGTTTCACATACAATTATTTAGATTTAAGTTTGTTTCCGGTGATATATAAATAACCTCCCTCTTTCATATGTATGGACTTTTGATAAATAAATTTTCACATGTGGTTTATTATCTTATGCTTATGTATATATTTTGTTTTCACATTACATATTGGTTTTTAAATGGAGACATCAATCTGTGATAAAATTAAATTAACATTATGTATGTATGGGTGAACTTAGGAACTATACACAGAGAAAACTTAGTTACATATATATTTAAACATATGTATGTGCATATGCGTGTAAATATAATTATAAATTCTAACGATGACACTGGTTTTGTCCAGTGGTATTCTAATGGGTATTGTGAATCAACGACACAGCTTTTGATTAACGATGCTTACAAGTTATTTATAATTTTTTGTTTTGGTATTTAAATACGCCGCCTCTTATTGCTTTGCACTGGGGGCGGTGTTGTGGATGGACTACTATTTGATTCTAATGACATCGAACCACGCGTACGCTTTGGTGTACGTTTCGGAATATCGGCTAGTTTTGTTGCTATCTTTTTATCCATCTCCTTAGAATGGTGGCTGCTTGAACTAGCTTTATGTGCAGACAATTTTTCTGTTTCAAAAATTAAGTTTTTATTAACCCCTTCATGCCATATGTATACATCCATAAAATACACGAAATCTTACCTCCACTAACGCTCTTTGTGGTATTATCAGTAGCAACGGCGATAATAGATGGCGGACCACCAGTAGAATCTACGCTGCTAAGCCGTTGTTTCTCTTCGCTCTCAGCACGTTTTTTTGACAGCAGTGCGGAGAACTCAGTCTCCGGCAGTGAGAATTCTTTTTCCTCATTGGGAAACGGCAGCGGTTCCAATTCATCCAAAACATCTAAATTGTACATTGTGCGCAAATGTGCCCATATTGCCTCTGCTGGCACATCACGTTGCAAATTCTTTGAAAGCCGATCAGCAATGCAAGCCATGTAAAAATGCTTATTTATGCCTACAGGTTTTAAACCTTCCAAAGCGAAAAATAATTGAATTTCTTCCTCGGCCGACCATTCGATTTGTTCACTTTCGCTGGGAGGCACCACCGAAATTGATGCCTTTTCCCGCGAAACAGTCATGTCGAAAAATCTATAAAGATTTCACAATTTTTCACAATAACACGTTTTTAATGCAAATGATCAATGTTCTTGAAGCAGATAAATGAATGCCGGGGGAATATGCAAAAAGTTGAGAAACTCACACAAACTCGTGTTTTTATTTTCCTTTGTGCACTTAAGCACAGCACTGCCAGGTCGCTCTGATTAAGCACAGTTTTAGAGGCAATGGGATTTTCAATATTAACTTAAAGCCACTGTATTATTTTGTGCTATTTGGGGGCGTCCATAAATTACGTGAGGTGTTTTTTTTAATTTTCTATGGCAAACGTCCATCAATCTGAGTGATAGGGTATAGAGGTGGCAGAAAACGGTCGTGAAGAATCATATGCAGATCACTCCGGCGTGCGCTGCAGCACTTAGGTCAAGCTCCATATGCAGCTTAGCAATCTGTTTCTTCATAGTATCTTGTGCTGGAGTGGGACGTACGTTAGATGGTGTAGTGTTCGACATAGCTTCATCCTCATCATCGCTGATCACAAGAAGCTGATTTTGAATTATGTGAAAACAGTGAAGGATTTATCTAATATTTTGTAGTTATGATTTTAGCATATTTTATCAAGAATTTCACTGTTTCAGTTTTTTTTATGCTATTAATTGTAACAATAAACTTTATATAAAAAAAAGTATTTTCTTAAAAAAATATATATTTAACCTACCTTTTGAAGGAATGCTAAAGTAGACCGAACTTTTCTCTCAGTGGATTCCCTGAGAAGCCGTTCAATCTCATGTTTAATATGATGTATTAACTCTTCTTTTTTCGGGAATTTTTGCTTCGCAGTATTTCATAATTTTATCACATCGTCGTGGCAAGACTTCTTCGCCTTATAGACGTATCTTTTGACGTATGCGTTATAAAAATCTTGATAACTCCTTTTAAATTAGTAAGAGCATGAACTGAGTCGGGTAAAACATTTACAAGAATAAACAAAGAAGGTTGGAACCTGCCCGTGTGTGGCTGCCAGTCAGCTCGTACGCTCTTGTTCATTAAGTCGCGAGTTCGGCTGATAGTGGCGCGAAAACAAACGACGGGCTACACTGTACCGTAAATTCAGATTAAATTGAGCCAAGGTGGATAATAAATTCGCCTTGAATTGAGCTATTTGGTATAAAACAAATATGGTGGTTTGACAGTAGTAATGTACATATATATAACGTCGAAGTATGAATGAAATTATTTTCTTTCGAACGAATTAGTGAATGATCTTAACCATACTACGATTACGCTTAAGATTAAATCTTAAGCATGTACAATCTGGATAATGGACCAAAATAGTATAATTGTTTTTGTTTCAATCAGAAAAAAATTTGCGTGATATTTGCCGAGGGGGGTTTAGAAGATTGTTGTTGTTGTAGCAGTATACTTATCCCTGAGAGTGTTATGTAGATCACCGATCATCTAGCTCATCTAACGGTAGGGACAGGATGGGCCAAGGTTACGCGGGTCTCTCGGGGTAGTTGGAGCTCTTCGTCTGCTATGGGTCGTGGTTGAACTCTGATAACAGTATTCGGGGGTCGGGAGCTTAAGAAGGTGGTAATTGTCTCCCGATGAATGTCCTTTACAGTCTGTCTGTACACTGTCCGGTCCAGTGATTGTCGATCTGTTTTGTCCTGCGTCTCGTTGGGGAAATTGAAGAAGTGCTTCCTGACGAGCGTGGGGGGCGGGTCAGGCTCAAACAGGTGTCTGTATGTGTGCGACCTGCGGTGGCACCCTATCAGAAATGGCTTGCTGAAGGGTCGGGCGCCTTTGCCTGATTTCGAAATACGATTTTGAGTGTAGAAAAGTTCATCAAACTATGTCCAGCTTCTCTGAACGAAAAACCGGACGCACATTTATAATATTATGATGGACAGAGGCCACGTTTACAGTCTCTTCGACATTTGAACGAGCATCAGGCCTGTGAAATCAGACTTATAAGAATTTGCATCAATTGGCAGGGAAGTAGTCGGGGTGGTTATGAAGAAAGTGTAAGTTGATGCTCATGTTACATCCAAGACTTTGAAAGTGACTCATTCGTTTTTCGACGCTTTGGGAATAATCAGAACGTTTTCATTGACAAAAAAATGTTGAACAAGCCAAACAAACTCATTCTATGCGTTTTTATCGAGATCTGTTAAAACTACCGTAAAATATGAGTGTTTTATTAAAGATCTTATCTGTGGACCATCGAAAATTTCCGCTTTTATGTTTTCTGCACTTAGTTATGCAAACTTTTTTGATAGAAAAATTAAACAATTTACGTTTTTGTCAAGACCTTTTACAAATTGTTTTAAAAGCCCGAGTAGGCCAATCTTTTTTATCTCTACTGTCCCACAAGTAAAGAAAACAGGGATATTTTGTATAACCACTTTGTTGGCCTAGAAGGAAGCTAACTATTTTTAAATCGACACATATGAGCCAATTGTGTTTTACATATTTAGTTTTCAAATTTTTTTCGATTTTTTTGTGGCGATATGTTGGTACTCATGTCTCTCCCTCATGCTGACGAGTGCGGCCATTTTGAATGTTCAGTTAATTGCTTGCACTTGTTTCGGCTCGTCTTCGTCTTCGTTTTACCTATTCAAAAAGATGGATCAAAGAACCTGTATCAAATTTTGTGTGAAAACCAAAATTAAGTGCGCGGATGCATTCCGAATGTTGACTGTATCATACGGAGAAGCTACTTTGGATCAAAGCAACGTTTATCGGTGGTACAAAATGTCCTCAGAAGGCCGAGAAGATGTGAACGACGAAACGCGTGCCGGACCCCCGGACCCCCGGGCACTTCGACAACAGACAAACAGAAAAAATTGATGAAGTGAAGAAAATGGTATTGGCTAATTGTCGAATCACCGTTAGAGAAGTTGCTGAGGATCTAGACATATCGATTTGCTTGTGCCATTCGATTATTTTCAATGATTTGGGCGTGAGACGGGTCGCCGCAAAATTCGTACCAAAACTGCTTAATTTCGACCAAAAGCATGAACATTGCTAATGAGTGACTTTTTCTTGTTCCACGCTACGCTACGATTGACGAGATAAAGACGGCATCGAAGGAGGAGCTGAACAAGATAAAAAAAATTGATTTTTTGAAGTGCTTCGAAGATTGGAAAAAAGTGCATAATATCTCATGGGGATTACTTTGAAGGGGACAAAAAGATATTAACGAATAAATAAATAATTATATTATATATAATATTACAATTATATATAATTCGATTTAACAGGCTGCACGCACGAAAAAATGTGTCGTTACCTTGCTCATTTGTCGTTATCTTGCTCATTTAGCGTTACCTTGCTCATTTATCGTTACCTTGCTCATTTATCGTTACCTTACTCATTTGTCGTTACCTTGCCTATTTGTCGTTACCTTGCTTATTGCCGTCACCTTGAATGAACTGCAAGCGAAAGCGCGGAACGAACGACAAAGCAAACAAAGCAAACGAAAGGCAACGTTCGACATCTTGCTCTCTCCTATTTAAGTGAGCGTATATGTGTATGTATATGCGCAACTGTACATATATAAATTCACGTATTTGTATTTGCATATGCCTTCTTATTGATTATTATTAATTTGATTTACTTGAAGAATTTAAAATAAAACCAAGTTTGTTAATAATACCTGTTGTTTCAATGTTATTATTATTAATTTTTTTATTATATATGAAGGAAAAAATGTATGGTAATATTTACCATATACCTTATAAGATATGTTGTATACTAATATATGCATATAAACATGCATTTACATATACAATTTCACGCAATTTTCAAAAAGAACAAATCTATATGTAAAGATGCATACAAATCATATGGACATATCAAATATGCAAGCAAATGTAAGCTAATGTGCTTGAACTGCAAGCGAGAGCGCGGAACGAACGACAAAGAGCACAATCGGCCCCCGCGTTCGGCAACGTTCGACATCTGGCTCTGTCCTACTTGAGTGAGCATATATATGTATGTATATGCGCATATGTAGGTATATAAATTCACATACTTGTATTTGCATATGCCTTCTTCCTGTGTGCATGGTAATGAACCATTTCTCTGTTGAGAATAGGACGATGATAGGAAAAGTAGGAAATAAAAGGGAGTGTTTCGAGTGTAAAGTGTCTTGAAAAAGGCAAATCGATGATGGTGCCTCTAAGTGTTGTTGACTTATTAACGTCTGATGCACAATCGAAATTGAAGATATCTTTCATGAATTTGATTAATGTTTCGTCATTTTTCACGTTTGTGTAAATGTAACTTGACCTATTCCATTGCAATTCCATTTACCTCCTCCTCTATATCCATACAAAATATCTATCAAACAAATAAATATAAAATTTTGTTTTGAAAAATGCAACCATTACATCAGTATTTTCTAATGACGTTGTCACGTTAAACTATCGTCAGTAAACCAACTTTACAGACAACACCTTTTTTCTTCTTCTTTTTGGTGTCGCTTTTTCGTTTCATCGAGTCTCAAATCACTCCCAACGATTCTAATAGTAAGTTTCCACCGCAGCCGCTAGCGTGTTCTCTGCCGCTATCGTGTTCTTAGCGCAAACACGAAACAAAACTCCTGTCAAATCCCATACAAAATTAAAACACAACTCCATACCTAAACTCACTTTCAAAGCGTGTTTTGTGGGTTTGCGTCTAATTTAAAGCGTGTTTTGTTGGGTTTGCGTCTAATTTAATTATTAAGTGGTGGCAATGTTGCTCATTTTCCTCATTTATTATTGCATTCTTATCGAAACATGGCAACAATGATTGCAATTTGTCAATATGACATTTGATTGACGGCCGCCGTAGCCGAGTGGGTTGGTGCGTGATCACCATTCGGAATTCACAGAGAGGTCGTTGGTTCGAATCTCGGTGAAAGCAAAATTAATAAAAACATTTTTCTAATAGCGGTCGCCCCTCGGCAGGCAATGGCAAACCTCCGAGTGTATTTCTGCCATGAAAAAAATCTGCTCATAAACATATCATAAAACAAAATGAAATAAATGTATAAAAAAAAAAAATTTTTTTTGTGATTCGAACCAAGGATTTCGGATCGGAAGCCCACATTGCTAGCCGCTGGGCTATCGCGCTGTGCTGTCGCCGCAAAATAATGTATCATAAATCTGCTTACCATACCAAAGACCATACACTTTGCAAACACATTTCGGTGGAAACAGTTGACAGTTCTCCTAAACACAACTCCTGCAAACACGGTGTTTACTTTTGGTGGAAACGCCGTATAAAGAAGTTTTCACTTCAAAAATTGATTTTTTGAAGTGCTTCGAAGATTGGAAAAAAGTGCATAATATCTCATGGGGACTACTTTGAAGGGGACAAAAAGACATTAACGAATAAATAAATAATTTTTGAAAAAACACAAACATTTTTTTACATATACTATAGAATGTGCAAAAGGCAACGACCCAAATTTATTCCCATTGTGCAAGAGAACGCATTTTAGACTCAGTTTTGATGAGTCTATGAATAAACGCCACTCATTAGAAACGTAATTTTGTAATCCCATTGTAGCCATTAAACCAGATATATCTTTACAAAATTCAAAGCCATCTTTTTCAGCAAAATATTTCAGAAGATTTTGTTCTCTTGTGCGTTAATAAGAAATTTTAGTTTCCTTTGTAACTAAGTTTGTTTCTTTTAGCCTAGAAGCCAAGTGTTCAGAAGCAGACTTTGATAGACCTAAATATCTGATAAGTTCCTTTAAATCATCTTGGTTGAATGGTCTTGACGTTTCCAGGTTCACTATCCCTACAGTTACTATTCGCCTTTAAACGCATAGGCTCCTCCTGTGATGCACCAGCTTGAGGTTCAGGTGATACCTTAGGGCTTAAAACTCGTCTATATGCCGACCGTATGCAAGGATATTCCCACTTGGCTCGATTTTTTCCGGTTAATGTCCGTTATGTCGTCGTGGTCGTTCACTATTTGACCTTATTTGTCCTCCTTTTGAGGAATCCAAGATTTATTTTTCATTTCCATCGGGTGACCATCGGTAATTTTTGCAAGCCTCAATTACGAACGGTGTCACATTTAATTGGTACGAGTATTCTTTAAACATATACTCTCCGCAAATGAAACAAAATTGATTCGGATCATTTATACAAGCTCGCCTTGATGATCCCATGTCAAATTATAATAATAAAACCTTTTTTTATAATTTTATTTAAATTTTTAATTGAGGGTATATTTAGAATCAACAACATCAAATGGTAAACCTCAATCATCAGACAAAAGTTGTAATTTTGTTGGCCAGTAATATTAACGTATATTTGGATGGACATCAACGTTTCATCTAAGTAAATAGGAGGGGATCCCGGCTTTTATCGGATTTTAGGAATTATCCAAATTTTGCTTGATAAAATCAAAGTAAGGTGACTCGTTGGCGGCCGCCGTAGCCGAATGGGTTGGTGCGCGACTACCATTCGGAATTCACAGAGAAAACGTCGGTTCGAATCTCGGTGAAAACACCAAAATTAAGAAAAACATTTTTCTAATAGCGGTCGGCCCTCGGCAGGCAATGGCAAACCTCCGAGTGTATCTGCCGTTCGGAGTCGGCTTGAAACTGTAGGTCCCTCCATTTGTGGAACAACATCAAGGCGCACACCACAAATACAAGGAGGAGCTCGGCCAAACACCCAAAAAGGGTGTACGCGCCAATTACACGGTGCAACACTGAAAATACACCTAATAAATTACACACTGTAGGTTGTTTATATGGTCGAATAATGCATACAAATATTTTTGTTATATTTTTTGTACCCTCCAATTTTTATTTATTTATAAAAAAACCGTTTTTTCAGACTTTGCGCGATAATCTACGGATATCTCAGTCATTTTTCCACCGATTTTCAATATTTTATATGTTTATTATGTTTGAAAAGGATATTGACAGACCTTTCAAATTATGTACAACAAGTAATTATTCAAACTAGTTAGTTGTGATTTTTATTTGATTAAACCTGGAGAAAGTGCTTTTTTATCATTTTTTTAATTTTAACAATTTTTTATTGCATAATTTTACAACAAAATTAAAGATGTTTGTTAATATTCTTTGAGTACATTTATTAACGAAGAAATTAATGTATTACTTTCAATAATCTGATAAAAATTGCGTAAACTACGCTAGTTTTCCGTAAATAGAAAAAAAATGGCTTGAATATCTATCCATTTGTGGAACCATAGTTTTTGTCTTTAATGATTATTTACTTGGAAAAATCACTGCATTCTTTATGTATTGATAATAAATGTTTGACAATGACAATTTATCATAAATTACTAATGAAAGGTTTACGTGTTTCTATATAATTTTGCGACATAATTTTCGCGCGATTTCTGAGGCGCAGAGACCCTCCTCCTCCCACGCAGTAATTTTAACTCTCTCTAATTCGGTAAGTTTTGAACCGCGTGGCATATTGATATTTATTTACTTAAAAAACGATTTAAATTAAAAGTTGTACTCAGCGAACACATAAATGCACTTTAAAGCTTCAATTCCTAATGCGTTCTATAGTTATGAAACGCCAAAGTAGTAACGAATTGCTCTGACTCGTGCTCAAAGTAACGCAAAATCGCAAAATCATGAAGGATGGAAATTTCACTGAGAAACTGAATCCGGTGGAAAGAAGAGCATGGATGAGTTTCATTTCTCTTTGTGAAAACTTTTTGGGAAAAAAAAGAAGTGACAACTACGTTGCCGTCGTGGATGAATTTTTACGGGCCTACGGAGACATGGGATGTAGAATGTCCATCAAAATTCACTTTTTGCATACACATTTAGACTTCTTTCCGGAGAACCTTGGAAAATTCAGCGATGAACAAGGGGAAAGGTTCCATCAAGAAATTGCGTCAATTGAAAAACGTTTCCTCGGAAAAAACAAAATATGTACATATGTTGGCGGATTACTGTTGGTCGCTCAAACGCGAGACGAGCGATTCTTCTTTAAAACGACGAAGGTCGGGTAAACATTTTTAGAAAAAGTTAGGTATGTAAAATCAACAAAAAAATTTATTTAAAAAAACAGTATGATTGTTCTTTTTACTCCAAGTCAGAACAACTTCATCCCAATTTTCAAAGTTGACAAAAAATGTATGGCCAATACATTGTACACACTGCAATACACATGATGGCCCATATTTTCTATTTACGGAAAACTAGCGTAGTTTACGCAATTTTTATCAGATTATTGAAAGTAATACATTAATTTCTTCGTTAATAAATGCACTCAAAGAATATTAACAAACATTTTTAATTTTGTTGTAAAATTATGCAATAAAAAATTGTTAAAATTAAAAAAATGATAAAAAAGCACTTTCTCCAGGTTTAATCAAATAAAAATCACAACTAACTAGTTTGAATAATTACTTGTTGTACATCATTTGAAAGGTCTGACAATATCCTTTTCAAACATAATAAACATATGAAATATTGAAAATCGGTGGAAAAATGACTGAGATATCCGTAGATTACCGTGCAAAGTCTGAAAAAACGGTTTTTTATAAATAAATAAAAATTGGAGGGTACAAAAAATATAACAAAAATATTTGTATGCATTATTCGACCATACAAACAACCTACAGTGTGTAATTTGTCAGGTGTATTTCGTTTTTTTTTTGTAGCACAGTGTTATGTATGTATGTAAGGTGACTCGTGATTTCCGCTGGGGGCATTCTCTACATTGAATATACATTTATCGCGAATTTGAAAGTCGATTTCAGGATTGTACATATATTTGCTGGTCAAAGTTTTCATCCGAATGCCCTGTGTTATGGAGAATTGGCATAGGAAATTGTATGAGCCTTACATTTTACATAAATGTTGAACACAGCAGTTCTAACTAATGGAAAAAAACTTCAAGATTGTTTGTTTCTTTTATGGAAAATGACAAAAGGTTATCATAACAGAAAGATATAACTGGTCAAAATAGGCCAAAATGTACTACACAAATTTGTGTCATGAAAATCTAAAGGATAGTCCATTACTAGGTACTCTTTAAAAACAAAAATACAGTAGAAGCCCGATAAGTACAATTGAAAAATTTCAGCAATGATTGCACTTAGCGAAAAATTGCACTTTTGCAAATTTCTCCTGTGGATCGAGGAATACCTAGGGAAAAATATTTTAACTCTATTCAATGCAATTAATGAGCTCAAAAGGCCGATATTCAAGAAAAATGAACACATATTTATTGAAATTAATACAAAGAGATCAATGCGGAAGGACATATGAGTGTGTGCTCCAAAATTCAATTATTTTTTTTTGGAAAAACTTTGTTATTTTCGATTACGTTTTCTCGTAACACTTTTCAAGTGCTTTTGATCGAATATCATGCAAACAAGCGATCTGATTGAATGACAGTACATCGTTCTGTTCACCCCATTTCAAAATTGTATTGACACAGCCAAAAATCGATTCATGCTGGACTTTTTCGGTTGTTTCTTCTTGAGTAGTATCTTCGGCTTCATTGGCTTAACTATCACCTTCATCTATTCCTAATTCCAAAACCCAATTGTGGATTTCATCTGTGTCTGCTTCACCCACATAGTTTTTGACCATCTCATTTAACCGTTGTAATCCTCCAACAAGAAGGAGGTCGTCAATTTCGATATCCAATGGCATATCGTCTGGATTAGATTCAATAATCGCGTCAACTGTTGGGCTTGCACCCAATACGCTTTTCCAGCATTTAGCGATCGTTTCAGGGAGCAATTTCCCCCATGCTTGGCTCAACATGATCACGGCGGTTTTCAAATCAATTTTCTTCAATAGTTCATCTAATGAAGAATCTTTTTCACTAATTATGGTTTCCATTAGCAATGTTTTGTATTGAATTTTTGTCAAGTTAATAACACCTTGATCCATTGGCTGTAAAATCGCTGTGCAATTGGCCGGAAAATACATCACTTAGATCTCACCACAAACTAATTCTTCTTCGGGCGGATGAGATGGGGCTTGATCCAGCAAAAGTAATGCTTTGGGTGGAACATCATTTTCTTTGGCGAATTTTTTCACTTCTTCGACAAAATTATCAAAGAACCACTTTTTGAAAATATCCCGCGTCATCCAAGCAGTCTTGTTGCTAGCATAATTCACCGGTAGCCGAAAATTTTTAAAACAACGCGGATTCATAGATTTGCCGATCGTTAATGGTTTTATTTTGTGGCTGCCATCACCATTTGCACACAAAAGAACACTGATTCGATCTTTTGAAACTTTGTTGCCTGGAGCACTCTTTTCATCTTTCGAAACGTAGGTTTTATTTGGCAAAAGTTTCCAAAAGAGCCCCGTTTCATCAGCTTTATATATTTGTGATGTTACATATCCTTTTTCAGCGATTTTCGCCGTCAATTTTTCCTTAAATGGCTCAATGGCTTCTGGATCACAAGATAATGATTCACCAGTCACAGTCAAATAGCGAAGTCCGAAGTGTTTCTTGAATCGCGAAAACCATCCATCACTTGCATTGAATTGTTCTCCATCCTTTTTTATTTCATCAAATATTTTTAATGCTTTGCTTTTCAATATCAAGCTAGAAACAGGAGCATTTCGTCGCCGCTGATTCATGAAAAACTGGTATAAACGCTTCTCGAGCTCTGGATGATTGCCAAACCGCAAAGTTTTTCGTTTATTTCCAAGTGAAAATGAATTGTATGCATTTTCTTTTAATGAACGGGATTGTTTTTTTATACGGCAAATCGTTCCGCAATCAACTTTGTATTCGAATGCAAGATCTCGTTGTGCAATTGCAATTTTTTATTGCTCTTTTCGAGTTTTCTATGGACTCAAAATCAAATTGTACTTTCCGCGAAATTGCAGTTATCGGTATTGCACTTATCGGGCTTCTACTGTATTAACAAAAACCAACTTCGTTCTGTATAGTATTGGTTTATTCGAAAGAGTAAATCTTTCTAATATTTACGAAACACGATTTAGCTGTGGCGCATTCTATTAAATCAAAACCTTGGTGACGGTTTCTGGCTCTACCTTACGAATGGCATTGATATTCGCCACAAGTGTATGCGTTAATGGATTGTTCATATCATATCGGCCCTTCCCAACAACCCACAAAAAAGACGTATGGTGTCAAATCGCAGCTACGAGGTGACCAATTGACAGCCTGATAACACTTTTACCGAACTTGACGCGCAAAAGATCGATTGTGGCGAGAACTGTGTAATACTTCGTGGAATCCTATTGGAGCCAAAGATCATCCCAGTGCATGTCTTCAATTTCCGGCTACTAAAAATAGTTATCATGTCTCTGTTGACCGAAACGGGACTTCCAGCAGCATTTTTAAAGGAAAATGCACCAATGATAACACCGTTCCAAATTCTGTACCAAACTGTCACTCTTGGAGTCATGCATTGGCTTCTCGATGATCAGTGGCGGTATTTCGATCCTCAGATGAGGCAATATGGCTTGTCAGTCGTTGAGATGAAAATACGCTTTGTCAGAAAAGATAATTTTGACTTATTTCCAATAGACGCACTATTCGACTTACAGAACATTAAACTTGGAAATAAGTGTGCGATATTCAAACGTAATGTGATTAATTCTACCAGCTTGTACTACAAGTCTCCTCATACTAGGTTGATCAAAACGTTTCCGGAGCAACCACCACGTGACGCTCTATGTAAGTAAACTTATTTGAGCTCTATTTTTTTGTTAGGTACCACATCTGTGACTAACATTCCTACCAAAATTTTATCGCCATTGCTTGACATTTGTTAAAGTTACGCCATCTGGAGTAAATCTACGCCTGCCTGTGTTTTCGATTTTTTATAGTTCTAAAAATAGATTTTAATTTGGAACAACGAGTTGGTATTAAATTTTGCGTTAAAAATTGATGTAATGGTGCAAAAACCTTAGAAATTTGTGAATGTTGTATCGGTAATGATAATTTAAAGAAAACAGAGCCTTACGAGTGGCATGAACGCTTCAGAAGACGTCGTGAGCGCATCGAGGATGACGAACGCAGTGACAGACCGTCGACATCGAAAACTGATGAACACATCAATAAAGTGAAAGAGAGTTGATCAATAATCGCAAATCAATTAATATCTAACTATCAGAGAGCTGAATATAACCCGTTTTGGGTATTTCGCCGATCTCCTCCTCCGATTTGTGGTGTGCGTCTTGGTGTTGGAACCTACAGTTTTAAGCCGACTCCGAATGGCAGATATTTTTTATGAGGAGCTTTTTCATGGCAGAAATACACTCGGAGGTTTGCCACTGCCTGCCGAGGGGCGACCGCAATTAAAAAAAACTGTTTCTCTATTTTGATCTTCCAACGAGATTCAAACCTACGTTCTTTCTGAATTCCGAATGCTAGTCACGCATCAGCCCATTCGGCTACGGCGGCTGAATAAGGACTTAAATATTTGAACATTTTTTATGGATCCTTCTCAGACATTGCAGCTAATGATTTGGGTCTCAAAAGACAAAAAAGGCATGATTTCCAAGACTGAATCCGAACCAACATTCAGCAAATACATAATTATGGAGACGATACGTGGATTTATGAGTACGACGCACAATCCAGACAACAGGCTAGTGAACGGAGAGTTCCAAATGAACCAAGACCAAAAAACCACGTCGTTTTCAGTCAAAAAAGATAGCGATGCTCAGGGTTTTTATGGGTTTTTGTATTACAACGGCATTGGACACCACGAATTTTTGTCAGACAGCTAATAATAAAAAAAGAAGTTGTCTGTAAAGTCGGTTTACTGACGATAGTTTAACGTGACAACGTCATAAGAAAATACCGATGTAATGGTTGCAATTTTCAAAACAAAATTTTAATTTTATTTGTTTGATAGATATTTTGTATGGATATAGAGGAGGAGGTAAATGGAATTGCAATGGAATTGATCAAGTTACATTTACACAAACGTGAAAAATGACGAAACATTGATCAAATTCATGAAAGGTATGTTCAATTTCGATTGTGCGTCAGACGTTAATAAGTCAACAACACTAAGAGGCAACATCATCGATTTGCCTTTTTCAAGACAAGACACTCGAAACACCCCCTTTCATTTTCTACTTTTCCTATCATCGTCCTATTCTCAACAGAGAAATGGTTCATTACCATGCACACAGGAAGAAGGCATATGCAAATACAAGTATGTGAATTTATATACAAATGCGCATATACATACATATGTAGGTATGCTCACTCAAGTAGGAGAGAGCCAGATGTCGAACGGGAGTACTTTGAAGGCGATAATATTACTTTTGAGGAATAAACTTGTATTTTTTTTTTAATTTTCTGAATATAATCCGTGAACTTTTTGAACATTTTGGTATTTATTGTTTTTGGTGTTATTGTTAAATGAAATATTCCGGAAACTTTTTGATCAATGTTAATAGATATACCATAGTGTATGGGAATAAGTTTCTGCCCTCATAAAAGAGGTGTCACTCCTGATACTATTTTTGTGTTCGCTCTAGTAATATACTGGTGATTTTAAGGTGTATATGTGAGGTCTCGATCACAGTAGTTGCCATTCGTTTAAAGCGTAAATATCCTTTTTTATCTGACAACAAAAATGTCTACGTTCATCCCGAAAAAACAGCATTTGCAAGAAGTCGGCTTTATTATTACCTTTCAAAGAAAAGTTCAGCTGAAACGTGTCGTATATTGATCAATATTTACGGTAATCGCGCCCCAATAAATACAAATTGTAGTTTCGATGCTTCCAAAGTGGCAATTTCGACGTGAGTGATAAAGATCGCGAAGGGGCACCGAAAAAATTCGAAGATACTCAACTGCATCACTTATTGCATGAAGACGCATGTCGAACCCTTGATGATATATCTAAGGAGTTGGATGTTGACAGATTAGCCATCGGTAAAAGTTTGCACGTGATGGGAATGGTCCAGAAAGAAGGTAACTGGGTGCCACATGAAGGAGAGTGATATCGAGAGATGTTTGGTGACGTGTGAGATGATTCTTGAACGGCAGAAAAGAAAAGGTCTTTCACATCGCATCGACACTGCGATGAAAAATGGATCTATTATGATAACCCTGATCGTCGAAACTGTTGGAGCTTGCCAGGTGAACTAGGTCCATCGATAGCAAAAAAATATTCATGCTTCAAAGGTTATGTTGTGCATCTGGTAGGATTATAAGGGTGTTATTTGAACTCACTATGAATTCCTCAAACCATCTGAAACCATCACTGGCGATCGTTACCGACTGCAGCTAATGCGTTTGAATCGAGCGCTCAAAGAAAAGCGGTCGGAATGGGACGGTAGACATGACAAACTGATTTTGCTGCATGATAATGCCAGGCCACACGTTGCTGAATCGGTCCAGAAATATTTACAGGGACTGAATTGGGAAATCTCGCCCCACCCGACATATTTTCCACACATTGCACCTTCAGTCAGCCCTTATGGGAGAGCGGTTCACTCTTACGAGAGCATCGCAAACTGGCTCAGAGGAATCCGTATGCTGCCTGAAAGATGGAGTAAAGTTGTTGCTTCTAATGGTACATACTGCAGGTAATATCATGGATTATTTAATTGTTTAAATAATTCGTAACTTTGGCTAAGGAAGGACGGAAACTTAAACGCGAGAAATAATTCAAAATGAGTAACGGTTAATTCCATTAATGTATATTAAAGAAATTGTTTTGGTAAAATTTCAATATCTGTAAGATACGGTGCACAGTACAACTTTTTGTCTTCCCAGTTAGGTTTACACGGCAGTGTTTCAGGCCATGAAAACGACCCAATTTAGCGCTTTAGCGGTTCTCTTATTTTCTTTGATGCTGTAGTTGAATTTGGGTAAGACTACATTTGCGCATGCATACATATACACATACATATTTACATATAATATATATAATATATCATATGCACAAGTGCGTATGCAGCCAAGCTCAATGGAGTGTATTATTTGGAATATGCGAACAAAAATAAGTTAAGCTAAAAGTAGGGAGCAAAACAAAAACAAGAAAAGCACGAAAATATGTAACAGATTGTATGTAAGAACAGATCTCCCCACTGCGCAACTGCCACAACCGACAAATGTCTCTCACTTGTTCATGGAATGCATAAATATTTAAAAGTACATACATATGTATGTACTATATGTATGTATATTTGTGTATGCTTCCATTGCGGCACAAATGCTCGCCTGAGACATCCATATATATGTAGAGAAAGGACACGATGAACATATGATATCAATTCGTTGCATTTTGGCCATTTGCCGAATGCGCTGACGTGCAGTTGAGTATTGACTTTTTCCCGTAACGGACGCAGCAGTAGTGAAGCGCATCACACAACGTTGAAAAAACCAAATAGCAATTACACAAGAGTCCTCCTGGGTGGATAAAAGAAAAAATTTGCAAATATTGTTTTTTTATACTGAAAATCTCAACGTTCGAGTAGAATAATAAGATAAAATAAAGAAATAAAAAAGGAAACTATAGCAGAAAATAGGTATTTAAAGGCTTTAATGCCGTTTGAGGCAAATATTTGAGGCAATTTGAAGAGGAATTGCAGTATACGTTTCTTCAAACAAGCCTATGAAAGAAAGGAGCTTAAATACATATATATGTATGTAAAAGAAAATAATTTTTCGAATCAAACTAACGAATACCCACAGAAAAAATTTTAAGAAAATAAATGAGTTTATGCTAATTACCACGGTGGAAATATATTCGAACCGTACTGTGGCACTGTGAGGCGTAAGTGCGACAGAAGGGGAAAATATTGATTTGTAACATAAATTAAAATCGTTGGCAGCAAATATTTGCAAAGCAATAACAAAGCAAAGAGCATCGACAGCTAGAAGACATCGGGGCGACTAGCGAACCCTTTACCGAATTGCGCCGAAAAGCCTAATGTAAAAGCTGAACTGTGAAGTGAACTGAAACGACGTCGGACGTCAGTTGGCAGACAGTTAAGATAAAAAATAATAATTTAATGAAGGTAACAACAACTTGTTCAAGCACAAGTCACAGCTGGTAAATCAAGGAAGTCATATGTGGAGAGAACCCCAATACTTCCTAGGAAAAACGGTGACAAGGAACGAATGAGCGTAAAATACCAAATCCAAAAAGGACAACGAAAGAGATAAAGAGCGAAAGAACGAAAATATATTGAAAAAGAGCGAGTGAGCGCAGGAGAGGCTGCGTGTAATTGTGTGAGAGCAGCGAAAATACACACAGACGTGTATAATCCTAGCAAAGCACCAAGTAACAAAGACATTTTTTTGATTAATAAGCAGTGCAACTAAACAAGAGCATCAACGAACAGCCAATAGGTTACTACTTGCCGTGCACCACCACTAATGTACGTACATATACAAGTGCATGCCGTCGTATACGTAACAAATTTTGTAAAACGCTCACCTTGACTCACATTCATTGAGTGCATAGTACTCATGCTCGGCTTGTAAACACAACACAGCAAATATTGTACGCAAAAAGCCTGAAAAATGTCGCCATAAAGAAGTAAAGCGCACAACGGTTTTAACTTGGCCAAGAACAAGTTGAACTTCCTGGTGAAATTCTTAAATTTTTTTAATTGTTTGTAATTTACATACGTTAACCAAATAACTAAACACAACAACAAGAAACACTATAATAAAGCAGCTAAAGACTAATAACAATAAAAAGTTTGTGCCAAAGGCAGAGCCTACAAAAGTAAATATATTTTACTTAGTATATTCAAACATTTTTTTGTAATAGGGTAATTTACATACATACGTTGTTTTTTTATATATAAAATTTAACAATTTTTGCGTCAATTATTGTTAACCGCATTTTAACCGACTGTTTGTTGGCCAGCGAAACGCAGCAGCAGCAACTCCAACACAGTCTTGCCGTTGTTGTCGTCGTCGTCGTCGTCGTCGTCGTCGGTGACATTCGCTGCTCGGTGCCGTCGCTAGCTTCGTAACTCAAAATAAAAATTCCGCCGACGTTGGTATTGCCGCAACTATTCGCTTGCATCAAAAAAAGCCGATTTAAACCAATGCATTTAGGTTTCAAACGTGCAAAACGCCAAAACCAAAAACGTTTTTCGATTAGTAAAAAATGTCTTTGCCCCGAGAATGGAATTTTCCGGTGAGTATGCTATTAATAATAGTTTTTTTTACATAATTAATTTTTTTTATAATATTTTTTATTTATTTTTTGTTTATTAAAGAAATAAAGAAAACTATGTTTGATGACTAATGCGCTTTTGGGTTAAATTTATGACGAAACTAAATACAATTATGACATATTCGATTTCTAGAAAAAAACGTGTGTGATTATGGGAACTCATTTCAACCTTGACCAGTTAAAAACTTCTCAGAGAAAAGAAATTATTATTATTAACTAATTTTTATTCGTATTAATTTTTTTTCATAAAAACGGTTATTCATCGACAGTTAAAGGTGTACGTTTTTCCAATGAGAAAGTTGTCATAAAAATAATCTGTAGTCTTAAAATATAGAATACTAGCGTACCCTCGCCCGCTTCGCTAGACGATAAATTCAATGATTTGCTGAAAGAGAATAAAATTAATACGAAACAAAGCAAATTCTTTGATACAATTTCATTCGAACTTTATTGTAACACTTTTTGGTAGACAACGTTTTTGGTTTTTTCATCTTTCGCGTGAATAATGACGATGGTTTGCCAACTCGTGAGCAAGCTACATACAATTGTCCATGAGAAAAAATTGGGTATTCTAAATTAATACCTCACATTTGTAGAGACTGTCCTTGCGCCTTATTAATTCTCATAGCGAAGGCAAGGCGAATAGGGAACTGCAAACGTTTGAAATCGAATGGTAAATCCGCCGGAATCAGTGGAATTCAGGGTATCAAAATGTCTTCTCCTTTGTACTTCCCTTTCAAAATTGTTGCTTCGATAACGTTACCCATTAGCTTCTTCACAGCGAGTCTGGTACCGTTGCAAAGTCGGGGCACATTACTATTGCGCAGCATAATAATCGGTGCTCCAATTTTTAATCGTAAATTATGAGGTGGTAAGCCTGGAAAATCGAGTGAGTTTAAGAATTCAGTTGGATAATTTACGACCTCATCTTGATCAGTAATAGTGTCCATTGACTTATACGCAACTATGTCACCAGGTATTTGATCTAAAATAGCTGAATTTATATCATTGACGTCCTTATTTTTCCCAGCTAAAATTGCTCTTTCGCTGAGTCAATCATGGTTTTTGTAATGTTGAACTATGTTTGGAAATACACTCTGTATCAATGCCTCTTTAGACTGTGCAAAAGTGCATAAATTGTTAGGCAATGTTATCATTCCTGTTGTTTTTGAAAAAAGGTTTATTTTTTTTGGTTAAAAAGTGTTTTTTGAAGTTTTGGAAAACACTTCGCTCTAACAAATTTCTTCTCAGTTAATTGCTGAAAATTAAATATTTTGAAAAAACTATTTTTTTTAATTTAACGTTTTTGAGAAAATTTTGTTCTTGAAAAAATTTCATACTTTTTAAAAGTTTAAATTGATTTGTTAAAAAAGATTTTTTTCCGCTTTGAAAAACACCCCCTCGAAAAAATGTATTCTCTATTAATAGTGGAATATGAAATGCTTTGAAAACACCATTTTTTTTTTTAAATTTTGTTTGGTTTTCAGAAAATTTTGTTTTGAAAAAATTTCATACCCT
The DNA here is from genome assembly GCF_027943255.1 of Anastrepha obliqua. Taxonomy (NCBI): domain Eukaryota; kingdom Metazoa; phylum Arthropoda; class Insecta; order Diptera; family Tephritidae; genus Anastrepha; species Anastrepha obliqua. The sequence continues at coordinate 86,384,796 of NC_072895.1, read as the reverse complement.
TGAAAAAGTTTTATTTTATTTTATTTGTTTAAAATGTTTGAAATTTTTTTTTTTGTAATTTTAGAAAAACACCTCTTCGAAGAAATTTCTTTTATCTTTTTGAGGAAAATTTGGTTTTGAAAAAATTTCATGCTTTCGAAATTTTTTTATTTTACTTTATTTCTTCAAGATTTTTGAAAACAATTTTTTTTATAATTTTCGAAAAACACCCCTTTGAAAAAATGTTTTCTATGTGTCATAGTGGTATTCCATTAACTTTTAGGATTATAGTCAAATACTTACAAATATCTACGCTTTCACAAATAGCAACAATAAACAAATTTCCTCAAAACCAAAAAATTTACTTTTTTTCTAAAAAAATTCTAAACAAACAACGTAATAAATTTAGAATTTTGTGTTCACGAAAAAACAATATTGTTTTTATTGTATTACTGAAAACCAAAATGTTGCAAAAAATCAAAACAAAACTAAATTATTTTTTTGTGTTCATTTGGTCCATATGTTCCATAAAAAGTTGATATGGTAAATAATATGCAGGGTCTGATACACGCAAATTTCCATTGACCATTATAGTGACAAAATTATCGATCTCCAATTCCCACAGGATTTCAAAATCAGAGTTGGAATGAGTTGTTGTGTGGTGTACTTTTGAAAAAATGAGAAATAAACAAAATAAATCTAAAAATTCGAATTCTAACTTTATCTTGTGTATGTTCTTATTACCTTTGAATTTTTCCAATGAAGCACCATTCATTTTAAATTTTCCAAGAAGTTTTTTTATCATTTCGCGTTTCTTTCCTTTTTCATTCGATTCCAACATTTGTTCATAGCCGAAAACATCGTTTGCAAACGCATTCATTTCCATATAGAATTGGTCAAAGAAAGCATTGCTCAATTGAATTGAAACATTATTTTCATAAATACTTAGGACCTTAACTAATGCACCTTGGTACATACCTAACGCAGATATTCATCGCGACCTTGACATCGATACTATTGATGAAACAATACAAAGCGCTAGCAGAAGACACATAAATAGACTATTAAGGCATACAAATCCTATGATGAGAAGACTACCAAATAAAGAAAAATCTACCCAAAGTCGGCTTAACCGTCAAACACCAACAGATCTTGCAAAATCCTTGTAATCAATTGTCAACTAATCGTATATATCATTGTTTGTTAACCACTTGTTTTTAAATAATATGTATATATTTCTTCTAAATGAGCTTGGGGGCATTGGCCCTTCAATATCACCCTCATTCCATCTTTTTGTAAATCAAATTACTTATTGTCTAACGACAGGTGTAATATTTTATGGAAGAAATAAAAAAAAAAAAAAAATTTTCATTCGAATCATTTGAAATTTCTGTATACAATACATTTTTGTATCACAATACAAATACAAAAAATTCAAAAAAAGTTGTACACATAAAATGAATGTCGATTCGAAACTTACTTTAATCTAAGAATCGAGCAAGTTTTGTTTTGTACAATATTTTGATTTTTTCTTTTTTTTATATGAAGAAAATATTTAAAAGAAATTTTTTTTTGCTAAAAACCTTCCCCTAGTGGATCCCTATAATATGAAAAAAGAACGAATAAAATTGGCCTCGTATCGGTCCAAAAAAATGCGGACGAACGAACATCATTTCATTTTTATATATATAGATTATTAAAAAAAATTGAAATCTAAATTATAAAAAAATGAAAAAAGAAATGTTCAAATTTAAAAGGTTGATTTTTCATACTTAATATTATTATAAGTACAAGGTGGAGTAAATAAGACCTACCTGCCTATGGCTGCCCGAATGATTCGGGTGCTAGTAAACCTGCTCTGTCTAATGCATGTAGCCTCACCAATATTAAGCACGTACAACTTTTATAATAATCACTTTTTTAATTAACATTTTTATATATTAAATACATTTCCACAAGTAGGGGAACCTACAGTTTAAAGCCGACTTCGAACGGCAAATGTTTTTTATGAGGTGCTTTTTCAGGTTAGAAACACAGTCAGAGGTAAGCGCTTGCCTGTCTTTCTTCCCAAAAAAAGGTGTAAGCGCAAATTATTTATTTATTTTTTTAAATACATTTCATGTAAATTAGGTGTCAATACCGCATCAATTCAACTATGGATTGACGACTTCATGAGGTCTACCCATAGAGAACGTTGGTCTGGGTTGAACTCGTGCAGAGTAGCCAAGTGCTTTGTGAAAGAACCAAACAGGAAAAAAGCGACCTTTCTCCTAAAGCTTAGCAGAATGGACCTGAGAGTACTGGTGGGTGTAATCACAAGGCACAACGTCTGTGGTCAGCATATGGCTACCATGGGGGTCATAGACAGCCCTGCAGAGCATTTTCTCTGTAGCTGTCCTGCATTTTCCAGAATCAGACTTAGGATATTGAGTTGCGATATACTGAGTATGGATAAAGTTCATACTCTTCCTCTTCCGGATCTCTTAAAATTAATCAATTAATCCAAAAGATTTGTAGAAGAGTGACCTCAAACTAATTTATCCGTCTTAACACCCACTTTTTATCTTTCCTCTCTCTATTCTTTTTACTGGAATCTATCCGGGTGGAGTACAATGGTCTACTGACTGAGTGCTTGGACTCAACTCCAACGCCCCACAAATCTAATCTAATCTAACGTAAATTAAGCAACTAACTATGAAAAGTGACATAAGTTAAATGCCCACCACTTTACTCGGCATGGGCTCTTTTCAGCAAATTCTCTATCCCACGTAATGGTTCTGGTTACAGGCTCCGTATTTTGCCTCTGCCACCGCAGTCGAATGGGTTAAGGCATGACTACCATTCCGTTGTGCTCAGATTTGAAAGCTCACTGTTGGTATGAAACACTGAAATAACAGAAACATTTTTTTATAATAGCGGCCGCCCTTTGGCAGGCAATGGGAAACCTCAGCGTGTATTTTTGCTATGAAAAAGCTCTTCATAAAAAACCATCTACCATTCGGGGGTGCCATAAAACGGTCCAGTAACTTTGATAAATGAGTAAATGAGGTGCCTTCATTTGTACGATAACATTAAAGCCCAAATCATAAATTGAAGGTTAAGATCCGCTAAACACCCATAAAAGGATATACGTGCCATTCTTTCATCTCGAATATTCTGGTTCAAATTTCTAATAGTTAGTCCCTGGTTTATTAGTTTACAATTTGTTTTTTAAATATCCCCATTACAAAAGAATCGAGCGTAGTTACATAGATCTGGTGAACGAGTTTGCCAAGGGAAATCAAATTTTTCTCACAATTTGAATTTCGTATGGGGATTGTTTTAAAATCCAGCTTAAAAGTTCTCCACAATGCTGTACTGAAATGCCCAATTGGCCAGAACAACGTTAAATTAACACTGATGGATAATCGGCCACACAGCTTCCACATCGTCTTCATTGAGAATATTTTGACGAGCACCTCACCGAGGACCATTGGCCACGGAACTTCTTCTTCTTAACTGGCGCGATAACTGCTTAAGCATTTTTTGCCGAGTTTAACAAAGCGCGCCAGTCGTTTCTTTCTCGTGCTAACCGGCGCCAATTAGACACAACAAGTGAAGCGAAGTCCTTCTCGACCTGATCTTTCCAACGCAGAGGAGGCCCTCCTCTTCCTCTGCTACTACCAGCTGGCACCGCATCGAATACTTTCAGAGCCGGAGCGTTTGTATCCATTCGGACGATATGACTCAGCCAGCGTAGCCACTGGATATTTATTCGCTGCGCTATATCTATGTATACCACCGACACGGAACTTCAAGCTCTGTGTAAAGACCGCTAAAATTTTCATCGACTTAATTGTAGGCACTCAAATCATTGAGTGCTGGTTTTATTTCTTCCAAATATTTTGTCTGCACGAGCCCCTTGAGGAAAGAATGGCAAGATGAACTAATTGTTCTACTCCAACCTTCAGTGAGGACCAAAACTAGTTAATTGTCATTATTATTTTTAACTTTTGATTCATATTTGATTTGATACTTACTCAGCTTCAGTCTTTCAAATGATGTTTCATTAAAGTCGAACTTATGGCAATAAGAAAGATTGTGCCCTGCTTCATAGCCTTGTGACATCTGAGGTGTGGAAAGTGTAGCAGATGACCCAGCCAGGGAAGAAATCACCTTGGTATAAATGCTTCAAATAATGTACCGCACACTAACTCCAACAATAATAATAATATTCCTATTATAAGCTTTGGTGCAGACCATACCTTCGGAACAGGCCGGTCGAGGATGGAATGAGCTAGACAGAGGATGATCTATGTAGGTTTAACTCAGATGTACAATCCTATATCTTAATTAACATAGTGTAGAGAACAGTGGCTAAAGCCTATCAAAAGCTCTAGACTTTGAGATAATGCTTATGTTGGTACTAAGAGTGACAATATTCGTAATACTATTTTAGTTTGAAGATGAAGCAAATCGAAAAAAATGAATCTGTGAAGACGACCTCCTTGATGGAATGGTCAAAAAACTTGCTCTGAAGACTCACTCTAGAAAAAGCAACGCATTGCAAATATTGCTTAAAATTTTATTCACGACTGATTTGTACATTTTCCATGATTTTCTCTGGTATCTCTCAGGCCAGCTTAAAATGTGTACCGAAAGTGTTTAAACCAATTTAGAAATAACAAGACGTCGAGTGGAGTGACAGGAATAGCCGCAATTGTTGCCCGAATGGATTGTTTTAGTTCATCCAAATTTGTTGGCTTTGTTTTATAAACTTCTTGTTTACATAAACCCCACAAGAAAAAGTCAGGTGCAGTAAGGTCAGGGGGCCAACGAAATACGGAGTTTCTTGAAATCAGTTTATTGGGAATTTTTCGTCGCAACTCTGTCATAACAGTCTGGGCTATGTGAGACGTTGCCCCATCTTGTTGAAACCACACAGAGTTGAAAGGAGTTCTCTTTCGGCGTAGTTCTGGATAGAAAAATTCTTTCAGCATTTTCAAATAACGGTCTCCAGTAACCGTAACGGTGTGACCATTTTCTTCAAAAAAATAAGGCCCGACAATACAGCGTGAAGAAACCGCACACCACACTGTCACGCGAAGAGGATGCAATTCCGTCTCGTGGAGTATCTGTGGGTTAGAAGTACTCCATATTCGACAATTTTGTTTGTTCACATTGCCGTTTAAATCGAAATGGGCCTCATCAGACATGAAAAGGCAGTTTAACATGTTTTGGTTTTCTTCCACCATTTGCAGGATCTTCTGGCAAAATTCCAAGCGAATCGGCAAGTCTGCTGCATTCAGTTTGTTAACCATTTGAATTTTGTAGGGAAATAAGTCTAAATCTTTGTGCATTATTGTTTGCAAAGACTGTCGGCTGACACCAAGTTGAGCAGATTAAGCTTCTTGTTGAAACCCTTGGATTGCTTTGTATAGCTGCAGCTACAGCAGCGATCGTTTCCTCCGTCCGAACTGGTGGGTTTCGATGATAAGGCCTTCTTGCGACTGTTCCTTGCTCAGCAAAATTATTCACCAGTCTCATTATGGTCCATCTGCTCGGGGGATCGCCGCCAAACATCCGCCCGTACTCTCTCTGTACCAAAATTACGGACTCCAGTGCGTGATAGCGGCGAACTATCCAAATTCTTGTTTGCGTGTCCCAGTTATCCGTTTTAATAAATTTTAAAGATCAATCTGCAAATTAAAACAAAAATGGAACAGATAACTTAAAAAGAAAAAAAGTTATTCAATTTTTTTTTGGTAGCGGCTTTCATCAGCCACCCTGTATATTAGGCCTACCCTAGTTTTGGAATCGTACGTTTTTGCTCTATGTAAAGCAGATAAATTACGTTTTAGTAAAAAACAAGATAGAAAAAAAGAAATTGAAGTTTGATACATTCGCTATCCGCTACTCCTTCAAAATGTCTCAAAATTAACTCGCGCCAACAAAAAAATTGAATTATTAGCTATGTGGACTGACTTTAATAAATAACGAAAGATGCCAATGAATCATTTGTCCAAGAGTATTCGAATTATCGATTAATTGAGTATCGAAAAGTTAGAGATAGAGGATAATGAAGAATCTGCAAAACATAATATAAAAGAAATTTTAAGCAAGGCAAAGTTGGTTTGTACCGACCGTAACGTGGCCACAGAGTATCCCACATTTTGGAAAATATTATTCGCAGAGGCAGATATCCAAAAGCGCAAGTTTTTAATACATTAAATTAATCTATTGAATGCGACCTAAAAAGAACTGTCATTTAAAATACTGAAAAATCTGCGTTTGAATATATGTATGGTAACTAATGAACTAATTAATCTGCTTTTTGGTGAAAAGCTGTAGGGGGTTTGAAGCTAAAATCAAAATTGGGTGAATATTTTACGTCCAATCAATCTAGAACAAGAGAAACTGATGACAACAAAATACAGGGTCCGCCATATAACTTTACGGAATTAAAAATGCTATAAAAAAGAAACTACTCAATATTTTTCCAAACTGTTTTTTTTATTTTAAAGTACAACGCTTCCGGTTAATGATGGAACACAACCTCATTCATATGGCTGCCGCGGCTAGACATGCACCATCCCATACGAGCGGTCCAATTTTTCAACACATTTTCGATTGTATGCGGCTGTATTTCAGCTATGACATCGTGTATGTTGGTCTTCAGTGCATCAATTGTTGCTGGTTTGTTGGCATAACACTGGTCTTTGACGGCACCCCATCGGCTGATAATGCGATCTTCGAAGACAGTGCGCAAAAGATTGATCGTAGCATTTGTAATTTTCGTACACATTCTGCAACATTACCATGGTTTTCAAAGTAATGTCGCAATTTTTTCCAGCGTTCTTTGAGCGTATACACAACCATTTTCGTTCAGCGGAAGAATAAAACTAATTTTCTGTCAAATCAGATGACAGCTAAGTGTTACCATTCTTCAAATAATACCTAGTTCAAATCCGTAACGATAGATGGCGGGCCCTGTATAATCCCATTAAAGCAGCTCCCAAGCATTTTATAATTTTTGTAATTATTATTTTGTTGTCAACCTTGAAATGAGTTAATTTTTTGTATTCTTTTTGTGTTCTTTTATGCAAACATGTTCATATGTTCTTTTTTTAAGTAAGCATTCTTATAGAAAATAAAAGAATTAAGCGCCTCATGAGCTTAATAGCTTATATACACATTGTTTCTTTTTTTCAATTGGAACCGATTTTATTTAATTTGTTTGCATTGGTATGAAGCACCGCATTATATAAGGAAAAGTGGCCTTCATCGTGATCTTGGCATATCAAATATGACTGACGCAATGAATTTGCCATAGCTCACAAACAGCAACTAAAAAATCATGTCAACGATCGTCAAGACGATTAAAACGCCCAACTGTAGCGAACCTTATGAGAGCGAATAGCGATTATATATAATAGTAAACTGCTTCTTAAAACAAGCTAAATTATCAAATGGAAATTGCTTATTAGTATTCTTTTATACATATATACTAGGTAAATTTCCAATACGCTGCTAAAAAAAAGAGGTTGTCTGTAAAGTCGGTTTACTGACGATAGTTTGACGTGATAAGGTCATAAGAAAATACTAATTGAATGGATGCATTTTTCAAAAGAAAATTTTAATTTTATTTGTTTGAAAGATATTTTGTATGGATATAGAGAATGAGTTAACATTAACATAACATAACATAACATAACATAACATAACATAACATAACATAACATAACATAACATAACATAACATAACATAACATAACATAACATAACATAACATAACATAACATAACATAACATAACATAACATAACATAACATAACATAACATAACATAACATAACATAACATAACATAACATAACATAACATAACATAACATAACATAACATAACATAACATAACATAACATAACATAACATAACATAACATAACATAACATAACATAACATAACATAACATAACATAACATAACATAACATAACATAACATAACATAACATAACATAACATAACATAACATAACATAACATAACATAACATAACATAACATAACATAACATAACATAACATAACATAACATAACATAACATAACATAACATAACATAACATAACATAACATAACATAACATAACATAACATAACATAACATAACATAACATAACATAACATAACATAACATAACATAACATAACATAACATAACATAACATAACATAACATAACATAACATAACATAACATAACATAACATAACATAACATAACATAACATAACATAACATAACAACAATTAAACAACAGGTATTATTAACAAACTTGGTTTTATTTTAAATTCTTCAAGTAAATCAAATTAATAATAATCAATAAGAAGGCATATGCAAATACAAATACGTGAATTTATATATGTACATATGCGCATATACATACATATATACGCTCACTTAAGTAGGGGAGAGCAAGATGTCGAACGTTGCCGTTCGTTTGCTTTGTTTGCTTTGTCGTTCGTTCCGCGCTTTCGCTTGCAGTTCATTCAAGGTAACGGCAATGAGCAAGGTAACGACACATGAGCAAGGTAACGGCAATGAGCAAGGTAACACTAATGAGCAAGGTAACGACACATTTTTTCGTGCGTGCAGCCTGTTAAATCGAATTATAAGACGTTATCACGTCAAAATGAATAAGACTCGATAATACAAAAAAAAGTGTAAGAACTTCGCTATAAGTTTTTTCGCAATATAGCCAAGTTTTCCGGATCCTTTCCAGGCAGTTAAGCGAACTATTGGTGCTGGTTAAAACGCATAGCAAAACTAGGCTTACATAAGAAAAATATTCCAAGTAAAATACATGTGGTTGCTCAGTTTTTTCAGATTCTGCATTTGGAAAGTTACTCATACGACGCGTACTACAAAGCATGACGTGAATGGTAACCCGAATTACAAAATTTCACCAAACACATGATTTCAAGTTTATACTTGTATATTGCTGCATCATCGACTACGAATGTAGGCAATATGCGTATGTATGTAGGTATACATTGTTGTTTCGTCCCTTCAGGGAAAATTTGTAGTAGAGAAACAATTTTTTGCTTCAGTGTGAGACATAGAATAGATTTCAAATAATAGAAGCAAATTAAAACTTGAAACGGACTAGAGAATTAGAAGTGATTTTTTAGTATAAGGATACTTAAAATCTCTCGCATGACACCTGAAAAAAGCTAGACAGGAGTAAGCCTTAGGAATAAGACAATTTATGTGGCTAACAAAAGTGAGACCTGAGGCAAAAAGATCCCTGAGATCCAAGTATGTTTCAACAGTAGAAAATTGAAAGTTTATGATCGCATAATTTGTGGTGATACGATTTTGAGCTTTCGACATCTTTACGTATTTGGATTTAATAGATTGTGTGGAAACAGAAGTGACTCATAAAAACCTCTTTTGTTCTGTAGTATTTGTAGAGTACTTTGGTTGGAAAAAATTATATGCACTTAAAACCCTTGTTTGGTAAATTCGTTGAAAAGAGGTGACGTGACGTGCAGTGTGCATGTAAATATACGCATAAGTTTGTGAACCTTACGAGATTTTCTTTTCTCAAACTTTTTTAAATCAAGCCAATTTATGGACCATTACAACCTATTCACACTTAATGAGAACTAATTTGTGGTTGATTTCATTTTGAATTAAAATATGATATCGGGCGCAACAGATTTTTCCCTAAAAAAATATTTTAGAAATAATATATATGTACACAAGTATTATTTTATAACTTTTTTTTAATTGGGAAACCAAAGAAAATTATATATTTTTATTCAGAAAATGTGATGAATACTAAAACCAAAACAAAAATAAAGTCTTATTCATTTTATAATAAATTTAAACTAAATATGCATTTTCTGTCCTAGTTCTGTACTTGAAAAATCATCCTTCTCTTCTGCAGCCAAATACAATAAATTGACAAGCTCTCTTCGCCATATGGGTACAAAATTTGAATTTATTAAATCGTTTGAATACATTTACTTATATTAATAGCGCTCACAATGTCGGACGTGACAAACTTTAAAAGCTTATAAAAAGACTAATAAAACGAGTTGAAGCTAAATTTTTTATAAAGCCTATTTCAAAAGACGCGCCTAGATGTTAATTTAAAATAAAACTTGGAAAAATTTGTATATTTGAAATTTTCAGGTTTCACTATTTCTATTCGAAATACGGCTCTTAACAATTGTATGTGAAAAATGATATAATTTAAATGTCTATCCTGAGCACGTCTACAGATAAACTTCGCCAAACAGTCGATTCATGAATGCCTAATTGTGGAGAACGTCGAGATATCGACGTTGAAGATTGTTCTGCAACAACACGTGATACAGTAGCAATATTCCCAGCAGAACGTCCAGTTGTTGGCCTGCCACTTTATCTGCCTTTTTCTATCCTCAACAGAATCAGTTTCTAGAGATTTTTTCACCCACCTTTGAATTGTCTACTCATTCAGATGATTACAAGGGCGCTTTCAAATGTTCGTGCAAAAATAAAAACTTCTTAATTGTTTGGGGTACACGTTTTTTTTATTTTTCAATAGGATTTGTCCAGAACTCAAAAATAGTCATTCGTTTCTTCAATCACCTCCTCGTTTGAATAAAATCTTTTTCCCGGTAGCCATTTCTTTAAATTGGGAAGCAAATAGTAGTCCGTCGGATAGCAAATAGTAGTCTGGGGAATAAGGAGGATGTGAAATGATTTGGAACCCGATTTCCATAAATTTTGCGACCACAAATGTTGAGGTGTGAGCTGGTGCATTGTCGTGATGGAAAAGGAAAGTCACTCGACTTCCTCGTCTTCAAGCGAATGCCAATCACAAGGTTAAAGCCAGATCTGGTTGAAATTTGGTGTGTGTTCTTCCAAGAGATGTTACTAACTAAACATAGGCTCGATATGCACCAGTAGTGCTATCCACCTGCCACTCGATTCAATGTCCCATCGGCCTTGCCACCACAGCTTGGTTTGGCATCTCCGTTCTGCGACGCTAATGATGTCCTGTTTCTTCTTGTAGTCCCAGGAGAATTAAGTTTGTGGCCACCGTGATTAGCCTTATTTTGCTCTGTGTTGGCTCACCGATGTTTGCCATTAGCTTGCTTAGCTTTCCCGTGACCTTTGCTGCTTTGGTATCTGGGCCCGCATGCCGTACCTGGGCCCAGAAAGGAAGCCTGCAATCAACTTGAATACCTAGGTATTTCAGTACTTTTTGGGTCACTAGGGACGTGTCGTCTATTTGCATTCTGACCTCGAGTGGCATGTGATCTCGTGTCATCAGGATGGCTTCGGTCTTATGTTTGATGAGTGTCAGGTCATGGTCCTCAAGTCATATTTGTGTCTTTGTAATAACTTAGTTCAATTTCCTCCTAGCGTCCTCAGTTCCCTAATTTAATTGGTTTTAGGGATAATGTTGGTTCCTTCAAGCGATTATCAGCTTTCTTCGTGCTGAAAAATCTACAAATCTGGTGATACAAAACTGGTCTCAAAAGAGGATTTTGAAGCATTAATTCAGTTTTTTTATTATTTATTTTATTTAATTAATATGACCAGGACTTTTTATTCGCGCAGTGCAAAATTGCCTACAAAATAGGAAAAATTTATCGAACAAAATGGTGCATTTTTGATCAGCAAATTGAATATTCCAGGAAATTGAATATTCGCAGTATAGATGCGAAGTAATCATGACTCTAAGTTCACTAGAAGCAAATCGGATTGATGCAAGCGAACTTCCCGGCAGGGGTGTGTTTGCATTGAGTGAATCATAGCATAAATGACCACATCTACAAATGTGTGCAAGTGTGTGTATAAATCTGTGTTAAGGTCCTTGCATTCATGCAGTCCCATTTTGCGATGACTAAGCAGCATTTTTTCTGGGCCGTTTTAAATAACAAAGTGAATGCAAATACATGCAAGTTTTTTAAATGATTTCAAATAATTAGTGGTAGCAAAGGTTTTTTATGTTACGTGTTTTTTTTTTGATCTTTCTCGAAAGCAATAAAGCAGCAATCTTTCTCTAGTGTCTAGTACATGGAAAAATTATGCTAATGAGACAAGTGTGGAATACTAAAAATTTATTATTTGATTGTTTTGTTATTTATTTCGAAAATATGTGTAACCGGAAGACATTTTTAATTTTTTAAATAAGTTTTTATTTGATTTTTTTATTTTATTTTTGACTCTTAACTCAATATATAAAAAATGATGCTTCTTTCACCTTAACAAATAAAAGTATTGTGGTTGCGTTTTTTACTAGTCCACTTATGGGGACCCGGTGGTTTAGAAATTTAAAAAAATCGTAAGTAGTATCGTAAATAGTATCTTAAAAATATACTGTGAAATTTTCATGCGGAAATTCCCAATATTATACCTTCTACAGCCCATTTTTGTACCTCAAACTTGAAATTCATTTATCTCGGAACGACTTTTTTGGGCCTGGTGATGTAAAAAAAACTATTTAACCGAATCGTTTGAAATTTCAATATGTTGTTCGAAACATCAATGGCTATCGCCCGTACTACAATCATATTATGATTTCAATTATTTCGTACTTTGTTGATTAAAGAACAGAAAACAAACTCGATTTTTAGAGTGTCAACTTCAAAACCGCGCCGTTTTGTCAAATATTTTTTTTTATTCTAGTACGGGACATAGCTACAGTCATACTGATTAATAATTGTTTTGGTTTCTGTGTTTCAAATAGAAGAGCCAATTTGGGAGGGTCAACTTCAGCACCATTTTGAAAATTATTAAACTTGAAATAAAAAACTTTTTTTTAATTTTTGTGTTAACTTCCCTAAAAAGCGTACAAAAATTAGATATCGTTTTTCATTGTTTTATTGTAAAAACAATCCTGAAAATACCCTCACTTTTCGAGCTCTAGACCACCGGACTCCTTACGGCTCTCTTAATAATTATTGAATAAGAACAAGAAAAGTGTGGAAAGTTAGATTTGTGGTGAAATTGCTTTTTGAAACTTAAAGGAGAAATAAGAACGCTAAAAGAAGAAAAAACATCTTTGCCTTTCTTTGCCAGAAAGAAACGAAGATTTGGTGATTTTTATCGGACAACAAAAATTGAGTTTCAAAAAATCAAGAAACTATTTATGTTGAAAAAATAAGTTAACCAGAGCGATTATGCTTGCTAATCTTCGATGCATAATATAAAAGGACTTACAGTGGCGAGCGGAATTGGCTAAATGTTTGTCACTTCAAAGAACATCGGCGAACTATGGTCAAGAGCTCAGAAGAAATGGCGTGATCTTCCACACTCCACTATTGGAAGACTGGTTGAGAACATGCCAAGACGTATAAATAGCGTCACTAAGGTTAAAGGTCTGTGGACAAAATATTATGTTTTATGTAATAAAAGTTATCGGTGAGCAAAATTGGCGAAACAGAATTTTTTATAATATTATTTTTGTAAAATTTTGTAATTTTTAGATATTTTGTAAATTTGAATTAAAACGTTTTATTTCTTAATAAATGAACCATTTAACCTGAAAATTTGATGGCACTATTTTGAAAAATTACTCTACAGCTATCAAAAATGCATGAATGTGGCAAAAATTTCGAAAGTTCTGTTATTTCAGTTATTTCATAAAAATTTAGTAAATTCTATAACAAAGCCCATTATTATAATTATTATTATGAGAAGATTAAGCACTGCGACCTGAAAGATCTATTTTACCCCATTCATGGATTTCCAGTATTTCTCTGAGCACAACTTCCTCAATAAATGTTAGTATTTGTTCTATTTTATTGGGGTTTATTTTCTCCGCTGGTGGAAGCATAAACTTTGTCATGAAACATAGAATACAATTTCATTGAAATGACTTCAACGGCTGGCTTTATAGCGGCCCATTATGGAAGTCCATTGTGTTAACTGAATTTTTCCGCTCAGACTATTTCACATTGTTGCTAGCTCGCTCCACTTTTTGGCATATTCGAACTTACCGTGGAGCTTCTGGCAGGATGCCAGTCCCTGAATTTCTATTGAGAAGTCTACGAAGTTATTATGTTGTTCGGCATGTAGATGCCATCCTAAATCAATATACAAAAAATATTAAGTTTTTTTCTATTTTATTAATGCATACCAAGATTACGATGGAGGTCGAGATTTCTCACACAGTATGGAGCATTGACGATGTTGCGCAACATTTTACTTTGGAATCGTTGAATAATAGTCATCCAAGATTCGCTTGAGCATCCCCATAGCTGAATGCCATACGTCCAGACCGGTTTAAGAATTTGATTATATAGCAGCAGTTTGTTGTTCGTTGACAGAATAGAGTGTCTGCCAATAAGATAAAGAAGGTTTTTTGTTTTTAATATTAAATATTAAGTGAACATCAATTTCAAATCAATAGTTACTTTATTTTACTTAAAAAAAAATAATAATAAATAATTGGCGCGTACACTTCTGTTAGGTGTTTGGCCGACCTCCTCCTCCTATTTGTGGTGTGCGTCTTCATGTTGTTCCACAAATGGAGGGACCTACAGTTTCAAGCCGACTCCGGACGGCAGATATTTTTATGAGGAGCTTTTTCATGGCAGAAATACACTCGGAGGTTTGCCATTGCCTGCCGAGGGGCGACCGCTATTAGAAAAATGTTTTTATTAATTTTGCTTTCACCGAGATTCGAACCAACGACCTCTCAGTGAATTCCGAATGGGGATCACGCACCAACCCATTCGGCTACGGCGGCCGCCAACTTTATTTTACTTACTTTCCGCAAATATCATATAATAAAACACACACACATATACAATTGCAAAATAGCTTGCTATGATGTCAACATTAGTCTTTTTCTACTTCTTTACGGTGTTTAGTGTTCGCTAATGTAAATTTGTGAATTGCACAATCGTTGCTGCAAACAGCAAATATTGTAGACAAAAATAAAAATTGTCGGATCGTTTAAAATTAGCAAATTGTACTATAGGTTTCGGTACTCATCAATAGCAGCTTCGATCTCATATTTCAACTCTCAAATCGTCTCCGAATAGTTGTGTAATATATATTCTTAACGGTGCTTTTCAACAACTAGTCTAATTGAGTCAAATCGTAGTTTCTTGGCGACCAATTGACAGCGCCGTTTCGCCGGATTATTTGTTATGTATGTATATTGATATTCCATATAACAGGTGGCGCAAAATTAATCAATTATGGAAAGATTTATAATATTTGCTAATATCGTCCTACGGCAATCATATTTGTCACTTGTGAACTAGACAGCTGCAGCATACAAACAGACAAGCAATGGAGCAAGTAAGGGTCAATATAAAGATTTGCGTCATTCAAAATAATTTTTTGTTTTTGTAAAAAGTTGAATGGTTAATTTTGCGCCACCCGTTATATGTGTATATAAGTTTGCTAACTTTATCCAAGCAAAAAGTAGCATATTCTGTATATTATATGTTTCACCATACTCTAAATTTCTGACGCATCACAGATGTTAATCCGACGTTCTTCACCACTGGGTAAAAAAATACCACAAAGGTAAAAATACCACTTCTAACTTTTTTTCTGCAAAATATCGTGACCTTCCGCTTCAAGTACATTTCTGCATAGAAACAAAAGACGCGCTCCCTACGTAAACTAAATATTTCATTAATTGTACACCTATATATTATGTGGTAATTTTTACCCCGTTGCGACCGTTTGTGTTTGTATTTGCCTAGCGACAAACCCCGGGTTAAAAAAAAATCGGTACTTCTATTATAGATGGCCCACCCCGTACTTAGGCACAATAAAAAATAATCTATATTAGTTAAAGAAGTAAAACCTCTATCCATGAACTTTAGTAAGCAATAGTGATAAACTGTTGGCTCCGTTGATGGGAATAGTTCGTTTGCTGAATAGTTTTAAATCTCAACACAGCAGTGGAATTTTTCGGCATTACGTATACGCACTGTAGTCTCAAACAAATGATTTGTGTATATGAATATGCAATTCTTTATTAAAATGCACACTTTATGAAATTCAGAGCTTGCATGCATACATTCATACACATATTTATTTATACACACCAGTTTTACTTTCCGTGAGAAGCCATTGTGTCCTGCGAAACCAACAATATAATATTTAGAGCATAGAACAGATGTTCTTGAACTTCTACAGCTTCCTGCGCAATGTAAATATATATATATATATATATATATATTATATATATATTATGTACATACTTAACCATACAAATACGCATTTACATATGCACATAAATATAGTACATAGTATGAACTAAAAATATACAAATTTTTCTTGCATTTATTCTCTCTCCTAACTGCCGGCTAATTACCTCACACAACTGCTATGCAGTTGTCCGAGTTCATTTTGTAACTGTTGCTATTTTACTACTCTGCATTTCACTCCCGATAGTCTTTAGACGCTCTTTGCATTTTCTAGCTACGCATGCTCCACACCTTTTTCTCTGCTCTTTCATTTACATTATTTCGTTTTCTTTTACATCTTTACTTGTTTTCTTCTTTGGCACCTTTCTTTACATTCACGTCCATTGACATCGCGGTATTCTGCTACGTACGAAAAGTATTGAAAATACCGCAACTATTTGACTATCTGCGAGTACAAACGATTGCGTCTTGACCTTAAAGTGTCATGAGGCCATGTGAACTGGTTTAGGCCAACTATTTGTAATCTATATGTATGAGTATATATATATATAATGTAGATGACATTTGTAGTACAGATTTGTATGGTGTACTTGTAAATATATATATATAATATTGTGCGTACAAACAAAATGTTCATAGCAGCTCTATACTGTGGGTGCTGTGCAAAGTTCAGGGCTAATGAGTTCGATGTGGTGAGTGGAAATGTAGCTCAAATCAAATTAATGTCATTAAATTTTGTAATTTCAAGGTTTCTACTAAGTGAGGGAGTTTTAAATAGAGATTTAACCCCTTACCTTACCTTTAAATCTCGAAGAATAGTACGCGTGCAGACAATTAAAGAACTGAAATAAACTCGTAAAATATGTCAATTAGCCAACCTAACGGTTTATTAAAAAAAACTCCTAAAACCGTGATCTATATTAAGGTCAATTTAGCTAGAATATAAAAAAGACTATGTGAAACAATAATAATATTTTTATTTTTACAAGTTTAAAGAAATTCATATGACTTTCAACATTAAAATATACTGCGGGCGACGCCCGTCAAATTCGAATTTAGTACAGAAAATATAGATGGGCGAGGCCCACTCAAAGGGTCAAAGGGCCACGCCGTGGCCAAATGGGTTGGTGCGTGGCTACCAGTCGGAATTCATAGAGAGAACGTCGGTTCGAATCTCGGTGAAAGATCAAAAAATTAAGAAAAAGTTTTTTCTAATAGTGGTCGCCCCTCGGTAGGCAATGGCAATTCCCCGAGTGTATTTCTACCATGAAAAAGCTTCTCATAAAAATATCCGCCGTTTGGAGTTCCGAAACTGAAGGTCCCTCCATTTGTTGGAACAACACACACTGGGCCAGAAGACCCGAGTGAGTGGCCAAAACTCTTTTTTCTTAGGAAAAGGTCATAAAACCGATTAAAACCAGGTTTATTATAGTTTTTTAACTCTATGAATGCGAATCTGAAGTCAAAATTAAAAAAATTCAAAATGGCGGATCCAAAATGGCGGACATGAATTTTAAAAAATCCGTATTTTTGCTTCAAACTCAGAATCTAGGGGTTTAGAACAATGCACATTTCGAATATAATGTCAACTTTGAGAAATTCAAAATGGCGGATCCAAAATGGCGGACATAAAATTTAAAAAATCAGTATTTTTGTTTCAAACTCAGAATCTAGGGGTTTAGAACAAAGAAATTACGTCTAGAATTAGCTGTACTCATACACCCAGGATACACCGCGAGGAGGATTCTAGTACGATTTAGTATCCCAATTTTTTTTTTGTAATTTTTAATTTTTTTTTGTAATTTTTGTAATTTTTAATTTTTTTTTGTAATTTTTGTAATTTTTAATTTTTTTTTGTAATTTTTGTAATTTTTAATTTTTTTTCATTTGACTTAATTTTTGAATCTGCATTTAAGCTCAATTTATTCAGAATCAGAAGTTTCTTCTTCTGATAGTTCAAGTTCATCTAGAAGTTTGTGAACGTCATTAGACGCAATCATTTCATGATCGCGTTCGGCCTATGTTTCATCTTCCGATTCATATTCGTCTTCATTTGCACTGGCACTGCTATGATCATTTTCCATATTTTGAGTATCTAACAAAAGTAACTGTTTAACTTCTGCTGAAAGTGGTAAACGTCTTCTGTTATTAGCTCTAGACAACCTGTTCATACTAGACAGTAATGGATCAGAAGTATCTAGTAATCGATTAAAGAGATCCTCTAAGTTTGTTTTCCTATCACATTGTCTACTGTGCCTGAGTCTGAAATTTCTGTAATCTTTGTTTCTGGCCCAGTGTGCAACATCAAGACGCACTCCACAAATACAAGGAGGAGCTCGGCCAAACACCCAAAAAGGGTGTACGCGCCAATTATATATATATATATATAAACGTGAAAACGTCTTTCAAACCAACGGCTTACAATTTTATTATAGAGAAAGTCCTGAACAAGCAATGTTTGAAAAAATTACTTCCGAAATTCTAAATAAGTGATCGCTACTTTTGGCAATTTTTATAATTTGTTTTATAAAATTTTCGGTTTCAATAATCGTTCCACAAACAGATTATGCAAGCTATAGTGGATAAGTTCGATTCTACATTGTCGCTATTAAATGTTTTGCGCCAATGAGATAAGACACTGGCGGAAGTATCGCAAATATCTCGGACGTAAATGGTGCAGTTCAAAATGAGCCACTCACAAGAATTGAGAATATTTAATCCAAATTTTGGAGCAGTTGGTGCAAATATCTTTGCCTACATCCTTTCAAGATTAAATTGATTCAGGTACTGAATTATTTTAATCATTTTAATGGAGAAAACTTCTCCAATTAAGCTCTGTGAAGGTTATTTTATGTTTCTATTGAGAAACCCTTTAGATAATCTAGGTATATAGTATATACAAGGTGGCACAAAATTAATCATCCAATTTGTTTTGAATAACTTTTTTACTAAATAAAAAAACATATTTGGAATGGTGGAAATCTTTACTTTGCCCTCTGTTCATAAGTGTCAAATATGATTGCAACCCTTACGGTCACTAGAAGGTAAGCGATCATGCAGTCTGACTTAACCTTTCTTTCAACGCCTTCTTTCAGGTAGAGGGGGTGAAAGAATTTTTTTTGCACTATGTATTTGAATGTCCAGGTCTAGCTAGAGCAAGATATCAATCTTTCGGTAGGCCCTTCTTACAGCAAATTAATGAAATCCCAGACATAGATATAAAAAGTTTGCTGCTATACTTCGATCTCAAGAAATGGATCTGACTACAAAAAAAAAAGAAAAGAAAAAACAAACACACACAGATATCACACGAGAACAGTGGTAGTAAAACGGTGCAAGATCAATTAGATCAATTTAAATCTCAACCTCTTCAATAAAAACAACTACAAATATGATCGATGTACGATGCAAAAGCAAGGTGAATTCATTTGTCAAACTTCGCGGGATTAAAATTTCGCTCTAGTTATTTTTTTCATGACTTGGCAGCACTGTTAATAACATCTGGGCCAACTTTCATGTGAATGTCATTATCAGTAATATATTTACGCTTGTGTTTACCAAACGACCAAGAGTGCATTTTTCGATTTTTACAATGTCTGATTTGATTGAGCAGAGAAGTGCCATCAAATTTTGTTTGCGGAATGAAATTTCGGCTGCGGAAACGTTTAGCATGTGCAGAAGGCATTTGGTGATTCGATCATGTCGCAGAAAAATTTTTATAAGTGGTACAAAGACTTCAAAGAAGGTCGAGAACGTGTTGATGACTTGGAGCGCTCCGGACGACCATCGACGTCAACAAATGACCAACACGTCAATAAAGTGAAGGAGTTAGTGCTCAAAAATCGTCGGTTGACTGTTAAAGACCTTACCGATATGATCGGAATATCAGAAGGATCTGTGAAAACCATTTTGAAAGACCATTTGGGCCTACGAAAAGTCAAATCTCGTTTGGTACCGAAAACTCTCAATTTCTTGGAAAAAAGTCGTCGCATTGATGTGTGTGAAACAATGCTTTCAGACTATCCGGACAAGCTCAAATGCATCATTATAGGAGATGAGATGGATTTATGCTTACGACTCTGAAACAACCGACCAATCAAGCGAATATCGTGCTAAAGGCGTGGCCAGACCGAAAAGAGCACGTCAAAGTCGTTCAAAAATAAATGTGGATTTTCGCGGTGTGGTGCACTATGAATTCCTTCCACCTGACCAAATTGTTAATAAGGAATATTATTTGAGCGTTATGCTTCGTTTATGTGAAGCAATTCGTCTAAAAAGACCAGAATTATGGGCCAACAACTCTTGGTTTTTGCATCACGATAATGCACCGTCTCACACTGCACTCGTTCTTCGTGACCATTTCGCCAAAACTTCCACGCATATCGTTCCGCAGCCACCGTATTCGCCTGATTTGGCTCCGAGTGACTTCTGGCTATTCCCAAAACTCAAGAGACCACTCCGGGGAACGCGTTTAGAGTCGATTGAGGAGATAAAAGTTGAATCGAAGAAGGTGCTGACGGCTATACCGGAAATGGACTATTTGGCATGTTTCGGGGATTGGAAAAATCGTTGGCATAAGTATATTTCATCGAGAGGGGATTATTTTGAAGAGGATGGAATTAATTTACAAAAATAAATAAAGATTTTTCATTTTACAACCAAATTCACCTTACTTTTTGCCCACAGTAGGATAAGTTATAATTTTTCCAACAGGGTGACTAATTTTTAATTATAAACGAGTTTTAAGAAAAGAGGAACAGAAAGAAAAAATAAACAGAGCTCAATTTCTTCGCATGTAACTAAAGCCTAAACAAACTATGTAATATCTTCGGCCACACTACTCGTCAAACGCTTATGGATAAAAAATTTGATAATTTTTTCTTTAAATTTTACAAACAATTTCCAAGTAACAAAAAGCACTAGTCGCAACTATCGAGAAGCAGAGCAACTAAGCATAATTTTTCATATTGAGCCAGTAAAAACTTAAAAAATATGAACCAGTAAATTAACTTGTCACTTAAGTAAATGCACGTTTA